>NW_028256703.1:5582500-5617500 GCF_048593485.1 Apis florea
ACTTAAGAAATGTGTTCGGGTGGAAAACTTTTACCGAAAGCAATTAAGTCTATCCCTCCTAGATTAAGATTTTTTTAAGAGGGAGAAAAAATAAAAAATTCATAACGAAGAAAAACAAGAGCAAAATATTGTGTCAGTGACGTGAAAATGAAAATGAAATATCTATTATCCACTTTTTACTCGGTCAGTCATCTCAATCAGTGTCCTTCTATTTCCGATAATGTTCTAAAACAATGATACCTCTTATCGTTCCTATTTATATACATATATAGATCGCTTATAATAGATAATACATAAATTCACGAACTTGTAAACATATTATAACCATCATTTATCTCGCTGTAAGAGAGTTTTTTATCTTCGTAAAATATCGCTTGCACCCATACACATATGTATATATATATAAAACTTATTAATTTAAAAATTGCAATTACAACGGAGAGATAGCGCGGGAAAAAGTCGAGGAAAGAAAAAAAGTACGTGCAAATTAGATGAGAGAAAGAAAAGGCAAAGACGGAAAGAGAACGAGAATTAATGAATGCATGAATGAATAAGTACGTGTGAGCGCGCGCGCGCGCGTGTGTGTGTGCAAGAGAGAGAGGGAGAGAGAGAGAGAGAGAGAGAGAGAGAGAGAGAGAAAGCATATGTATGCATATGAGAAAAAGAAAAAAGATGTAAAGAAAAGTAGAATGTATGAGAAATTATAACGATTCATAAATAATGATATAGAGAGAAAAAGATAGAAGAATGAGGAAATAAGAAAATTTGGCAAAATTTGTCGATAATTTGATTTTCTACAATACGTGAACGTGATCGTTGGTCGAAACAAAAGTTGGAAAAGTGTGTGTAGCAAAGATCGATCGAAAGTTTAATTAATCGTTGTCAAATTATAAGATGGAACGCGAATAATATGTTTGCGATCGACATAGTTTGAAAAACAAACGTATTTGTCAAGCGTACGTGCATTTTGCGATAATGAGAAATTATTATCTTGGGTATTTTGTGAAATTATATAGTTTTGGGTTTGGGGCAAACGAAAGACTGAAAAAAAATGTTCGACGATTTCATTCAATTTTTTTACGCGATATCGAAATATCGTATTTTATTTATCTCAATTATGAGACATCATAGGATACAATCCATCAAGATTCGTTACATTGCGCAATCGCAATCGCAATGCCAATGTATTTAACGCTAATAAATCGTGTTATATTGTTATATATGTTTCGCGTATAAATAAAAAGAACGAAAGATACTTAATTATTACTTTTTCATCTTGTTTCAAAATGGGATAAATAATTCATTCGATTTCTTAATTTTTTTTATGAAAAAGACTTGGTCGAGAAAGGATTTGAAAAAAAAAAGTAAGAGCACGCTTGCAGCTTCAATATACAATATAAGATACACATACGTATACAAACACATACGCGCGCGTGCACACGCGTGCCCGCGCGCGCGCGCACACACACACACATACACACACGCAGACACACACAATATGTATATTTAATCGACCGAAAAACACGATATTTTCCTTTTTGTTTCTCGTAAGCCGCGATCGAATTTGACGATCGATCCCCTAAATATATATGTAGAATTTGCGACGCAGAATCAAAGTGCCTTATCACGATTTCTTCGTACCGTGAGAGCAACACAGTGATATATTGCACTCGTATACTTGGACAGAGAGACGAGAGGAATCAACGTTTTCCTCGATTTCCGTTCGATTCGTTCATTGTCCTACAATACGATGTAAAGCGTATGCGTTTAAACGCGTGTTTTTCGCAATTATATTTTGGATTTGTAACAGATAACCGATCGGGTTCACGTTTTTTTCCAACCATTTCATGATAAAATAGTTGCATACCAATATGGATAGATGTAAAATGAAAAAGTGAGAAGAAACGTGTAAGACGGGAAAAACGAAGAGGGGAAAAGGATCGATAGATAGATAGAATAGGGGAGAATAGAAGGAAAAAAGAAAAGAGAAGAACGAGAAACAATAGCGACAAAAGCGGCAGCAACATTGACAATTGCAATAAAAAAATTAGGAAGGAATGTAACGACGAATGTTTTCGTAAGCAAAGATGAGAGAAGAGAAGAGAAATTGAAAACTTTACCGCCTATCGATTTGTCTTGTTGCTCTTACGATCGCGCTCTCTTACGATCATTTTAAGGTTTTCACGTAACGTATCATAGATAGAGAAGAATGATGGAAAATCATAAAAAGAGGATCACGTTGATCGAAATTACCACAAATATTATGATTCTCTCATTCGTGTCCACGTTTTTGAAAAGTTAATCGATCGTTAGACGATCGTTGTAACGATCGTCCGTTATTTCCTTTCCAACCAAAAATCGAATTAAATCACCGAACGTCCATGTATACGATATTCGTATCGTCGCTTAATCGCGCTTCGATCGCGTTTAACAGCGACTCGATCGGAAGAAACCCGTCCAAGTGCAATATCTATTTATTATTCGTGATTAACCATAGTCTATCCCTCCGCCCCTCCCTCTATCTTTCTCCGATTTAATACCTTTATCTTTTATTCGATTTCATTCGTTTAATTCTTCGTCATCGTCTTTAGAGTCGATCGATCGACATATGTAAAGAATTTACATACTTGTTTGTGCGAAATCTACACTATCGCATCGATAACGAACAACAGGACGGAGAAAACGGCTACGCTATTCTTCGAATTTACCGCATCAACGTATCCTTTTATCCTCTTTCATAATCTCTCCTCTTCTCTTTGTTAATTTATTTTTTATATCGTTCATTTATGCTTTTACGCAAAGATCCATCTCTTCATCTCTCTCCCTCCCTCCCTTAATCTCTCTCTCTCTCTCTCTCTCTCTCTCTCTCTCTCTCTCTCTCTCTCTCTCTGCCTTCCCTCTCCCTCTTCTTCTCTCTTTGTACGTTTGTCCATCTGTCCGTCCGATCGCTTGTGTCTATTTGCACATTTGCCTATATCTGCATGTCTTTCCAAATCTCTCTCTGTTTCCCTTTTAGTGATAAATAATAAACTAATGTTAGATTACAATTCTAAATCGATAATTTCGCGTATAATAATGATCCAGTTTTGAATATCTATGTTATATATATATATATATATATATGTATGTATATATAAATATGCATATATAACTGGGATAGCGATCGAGAATGAAAAAACGGAGGAGCGTGCATGAAAATCTCATTGCTCGTGCGATCGCGAATCGTTTCGTGCATATACATAACATACTTAAATAAATTTGTCTCGAATTAAGATCTCTGCTTCTATTATCTTGTACATAAATCTCGAAACGTTCGCGATCAGCTTCCTTTGTAATTAATATTGTATTAAATCTAAGTAAACGTATTAGCTATAATTATTCCTACCGGTGAACGTGAATGCTTTAGCTAACGTTTGAAGCGTGTGTTAATCGATTTACGCGCATTATTATTGTTAACGATATACAATTGTATTTACTTTTATAAAATAATGTCGAATATTGTAATTAAAATTCTATACCAAAAATAAAACTTCTGTATCCACGAGAGACGAATAAATAAAACAGATAAAAACAATTCGCGTTTAAAGAATCTATCTTCGTCTTGGCGTCTTCCTATTGCTATCTATAAATCGAAATTATAATATTGTTCTCTATTTTATTTCACACTCGCGAATAACGCAAAAGAAATGGAATCTAGACCGTTATATTAAAAATAAAATTAAAATGATCGATATTACAAATCGATCTACAAGTTTATCTATAATCGAATCTTTTTAAATTAAATGAAATATACATAAAAATATCTAAATATCCTTTATATTCTTTTTATATATATAATATAGAAAAAAATTGATTTACATGTAAAATATATAATTTTTACAATATATAAAATTTATATGACATATAAAAACAGAAATAAATAAATTAAATTTGTATATGTATTTATTACGATATATAAAAATTAGATCGAATAGATTTTATGAAGATTTTTAATCGATAGGTTAAGAAACAAAAATAATAAAATTAGGTATTTATTTACTTACTATATTTCCCATTACTCCATTACTTCGAATATAGGATATTGTGAATTAATTAATCAATTATTCGATTAAAAATTTCTTCGCTTTTATATTATATTAAATTTAAAGTTGAAACAATGTCGAAATAATTTTTCCATATCGATTTGAAACATGAGATTCTTTTCGATTAATTAATTAATTAATTATTAGGTAAGAATTAATACGGCACATCGCGCAATACATGTTCTATTTATTTATTTTTATTATTATTATTATTATTATTATTATGAAAATCATTTTTAAATACGAAAAATATATAAATTACGAACGTTATGAAAATTATGATTCTTCTTTAATCATTACTTCTTTCGAATAATTAATAATTTTGTTGTTGTTGTTTGAACGAATCAATCTAATCTCGTTTATCATTCGATTATGAAATATACAAAATTTGAGAGACATTTTCTACTAATTAATTATTAATAAATAAGAAAATTTCGTGTTAAAAAGAATTCAACACGAGAAGATTTTTAACTTCAAATGCGAATCTAAAGATGTACAAATATTATTATTAATAAAAAAAATTAATAAATTAATTAATTTTTAACATCGCGTCTTCGAAATGGTAGGAAATACCTAGGAAGAAAACATAATCAAAAGCAAAAATTAGCAACATCTCCATCTTTATCTTGCAATGTTGTTCTCCTTTTCATTTCTAATCTTCTTACACATTCTGCTTTATTAATAATGAAATAAAGGTTTCAATATCCAATATCCATGAGATGGCGTTAATCCGAGAAATTTTTTTTCGAATCTTGCTTAACATACGAGAAATATATATATATGTAAACGGAAATACGGAACTAAGTAAATAAGTATTTAATATCATAGGGCGAATGTTCCAAAATGAAAAAAATATTGCAAAAATACATTTAAAAGCTAAGAAAAGCTAAGAAAAGCTAGAAAAAAAGAATTTCTTTGGAAAAAAAAGCGAAAAAAAGAGATGTATTTTTCAGAATTATTAAAATTCTTAATTCGTAAAATTCTGAAAATATTAAGTGTATTTGATGTTTCATTCGTTTTTTTTTTATTTATTTATGTGTCAAATATTTATTTATAAGACAAACAATTTTTAAAACGTCTTAGAATTTCTTATTCTCTATTATATATTTTCATTAAAATTTTTACTTTGGTTACAAACTTACGTTTCTTCGTTGTTTTCATTTCTTTTATTTTCAAATTCAAAATTTCACTCTTTTTTTATCAAACTAACTCAAGTTTAAAAACACTATTCACATTTTTATAACACGAAACGTTTATTCGTGAAAAGTGAAATTGATTATGAAACTCGTTTAAAATTAATATCAATATTATATAACGGTGCCAATCGATCGGAAATACTCGTCGAAGAATATCGTCGATTCTTTCACATTTTTCTTATTTTTTTCTTTTTGTCTGAAACAAAAAAACGACAAAATAATATTTTAATAACATTAATAACATTAAATAATATTTTACATTTAGAAAATTATATTTAGACGCCAAAAAAATATCTCTATATTATTTTTTTATAAATTAAATTTATTCGAGTATATTACCAATCGCTTCTATTATCGCTTCAATTATTTAAACAAAATATCGTGAAATCTCTCCCCGTGATTAAAGGAAAAAAAAAAATCTTATCTTGTTTTTAGGAAAAGGAATCCGAATTCTTTTTCTCTGTATCTTTATTACATTTCGAATTTCTTCTGAACCTATATTATAGAAATTATAGTATTAAACAATCCACAAATTGCAATCTTTATAACAATAACAAAATATAATTGCGTCTAATTTTCAAAATATTCTAATCGTAATTACTAAGATAATAGAAAAAATATTCTTACAAATATTGTTCGCTAGATATACATGCATATCTATTTTAAATTTCAATTGATAAATATAAATCCATTTGTAATTCTATACATTTCTTTCGAAACGATTTTTTAAAACCTGCAACAGAAAAAAAAAACAGGTTAATTAGTTTAAAGATTCATTTTTATCACGTGTTTACTTACTAAAAATGTTTTAAATTATTCGACGACAAGAGATTCTACAATGTTGTATGATAATGTTGTGAATACGATACGATCGAATAGAACAAGAACAAGCATTGCTCTCACATTGACGAGAAAATTTTCCATGAGACGACTAAAAATTTCACTAAATAAATGCATAATATAAATATATAAAATAATCAGTAATTGCAAATTATATTGTAAATTCTTTTAAGCTTATACCACAATACAATTTCAATACAAAATCTCCTACTTACATCGACACTCTTGCGATATTTACTATTACAATTGTTATTAATAATATATCAATAATTTTTTTTAATTTGTCATGATATTTTAAGACAAATCTAATAACGTTTAACAAGTATTTATATTTCGTAACATAAAAATCTAGAATATTTTTTTTTTCCTTTTCATTTGCAAATATATATATATATATATATATATATGTAATCAAAGCGATATTTATATATGTATATATGATATTACAGAATTTGAGAAGCAAGTATATACTAGATATATCATTTTCATCGATAAAGAGACAAATTTTATTAATCGTTTGCAAATATTAAGCGAAAACGGAGTTAAAGTATCTATTTAAGATCTTGCTTTTCCTTAATAAATACACGTATTTTTTTTCTCTTCCTTTTATTATCGTCTCTACTCGGACGATCGTAGAACGTTTCAAAAAAGCTATAACGTGATAATCTTTTAATAATCATGCGTAACGACAATTCCTTTCTGCTTTACTTTACGAATATAAGTTGTATTTGGTATGACGGAAATGGTGTCGATGTTACAAACTTTTCGTGAGGAATCGATGCGCACCGGTGACAAAGTTTGGCATAATTCCATCGTATCTATCGCTTCGGACTTCGTTTTGTCGTTTAAATCTTTCGTGATAATGGTATGCATGTGCCATCTATAGGGGGAAGGGAAAAAAATAAAGAGAAGAAATAAAGAGAATGAAAAAAGAATAATCTCGGACGATAAATCATCCCTAATCAATTGATGATTTAATAATTACGGGATAAAGACCTGGAAGAAGGTTGGCAAATAGTTTTCGACGATGATTCGAACAAACTCGTAAAAACACTCGGCTCTTTTTCGCTCAATATTTTATTGAACAAAGGATTCATAGAAGATTCTATATCGATACTTTCTCTCAAAACTAGAAGAAATTTATCGACAAATCGATCTTGCATAAAAAACGGATGTTCCAAGAGCATGAAAGATTTTGATCTTAAGTCGGGATCCATACGAAGACATTGAGCCAAAAAATCGATGGCGACTATATCCCATTTGGGAAATAATTTACGAATCGAGAAAAGACCGGACTGAGGTGGTCCTATCAGCTCATCCGCGCTCGCAAGCCGCAATATTTGACCAGGTCTGCTATGATTCATTAAAGTTTGATGCTTCATACATAATCCTCCTAAAACGATACACATTCTTTTAGACGTTCCATGTTTCTTTCTCGGACAAAGGATCCGTGTTTTTTCTTTTTTTTTTTTTTCTTCCTTTCTTTCTTTTTCGCACGTAATAATTAATACGGTAAAGATAAAAAGATAAATTACAAAATTACCAAGTATTTTGGTTATTCGATAGAGCTGATCTACGTCGCTATCACCAGGAAACAAAGGATTCCCGACCACCATTTCCGCATACAAACAGCCTACCGCCCAAATGTCTATCGGTCTGCCGTATCGAGGATCACCGACTAACAATTCCGGGGCACGATACCATCTTGTCGCCACGTAATCCGTGCAAGACTCGTTTGGACTATTTACAAAACGTGCAAATCCAAAATCGCAAAGCTTCACCACTCCATTCGAAGATATGAGGATATTTTCTGGCTTCACATCACGATGCATTATCTATCGATGAAATGAAAAAATGACGATCGATCGGAATCGTTACAATTCTTCGAGATCGATCTTTTCTCCAAACGTAATCTTAAATCGAAAAATTTAAACGCTCGAACGTATATATAATTTTTACACATTTCTCGATGACACTTACGTTATTACCGTGACAAAAGTCCAATCCACGAAGGACTTGATAAATATGTCGTTTGGATATTTCCAAACCTAAACCGCGTCCTCCAACATTTTCCAATTCGTACAACAAAGTATGATCCAAATACTCGAATACGAGATAAAATCGTTTCTTTCGACGAAATACTTCGATCATATTTATTAGATTATCGTGGCGTAATTTCTGTAAATATGCTTCTTATTCTCACAAGAGGCGAATTAATATGAGAAAAGAGAGGGTGGGAGAAGAAAGAGCGAGAGCGAGAACGAGAGCGAGCGAGCGAGCGAGAGAGAGAGAGAGAGAGAGAATGAAAAAAAAGAAAAGGAATATATATGACGTACTTTCAACATTCGGATTTCTCGAAATACCATTTTTCGCACTTCGTAATCTTCCTCGGTTTCAAGAAATCTCTTAACGGCTACAAATTGTCCACTCTCGCGATGCTTGCATTTCATCACCATGCCATAACTTCCCTCTCCTACGATTTCTATCATCTCGTATTTATCCATCTTGTCTTAAAAATGCTTAAAAATTCGTCTTAACTTTATTTCGATTTTCTCTTCCTTTTTTATAGTTTCTTTCCTCGGCAGAACATAACTGTTTTCTATCAAATTTCAAAGATTTAGAATTTATTCTACATATTTTTTTGCGTATGTATTTACTTACATCATATGGATAGTTACTTACCATATGTTCCTTATCGTATGTTTCTTAAAAAAAGAAAAATCATTCGATATATCTCGATATCGACTTCGATAGTAAATAGTATCTTCATTCTGAAAAACAAGGATAGGTTAATCGATCATGACTCGTACATATGTGCGAACAATAATGCCAAATATAAGGAAATAACACAAAGTAAAAAAAAAAAATAAAATGATAAAACAAACATCAAGAAAGAATATTTATGTGTATATAAAATAAATTTTGCAAAATTTATTTTAATTATAATAACTGTCGATCATCTACACACAGAAGATTAAAAAGTAATTATATATATTTAATACGTACAACGTGATACAACGTGATAAAATTTTGATCATGTTATCGAATTCACGATTTCGAGAAATTGATTCGAGTTCTATTGAAAATTAAATCTATTTCACATAGTTACATCATAAATAGGTAGATAGGGTTGAAAATATTAAAATTCATCATTTAAGATTCAAAATTTAGATAAACAATAATGCGGTGATCGATGTAAAACATTGGTTAAAAATTCCATCTACAAAGAAAAAGAATTTGTGTCAATAAAACGTCTTGATCGTTTAATATTAAACAACGAGAGTATGTAACGAAATTGAAATTTAATTTCAATTTATAAATTCTTTAATTACCTAATTTCCATTCTGTTGAGAAGGCGGTATATTTATAAGAAGGAGAAATTTTGATCGTGTTGATCGTCAACACGAAGAGCTTGATTCGCTGGAAGATGCTGGAAGCGAGAATCTTTGCCGTAAGTAAAGATGTTGGAGGCAAAGTTCGAGCAATACTCGTACTCGTACTCGGTGGCAAGCTGTTCGATAGATAGCAAGCACTGAAATAGCTGCACCACATGGCGGGGGTCTCTTTAACGCTGATGTTAGATTCATGTGTATGCGTTTTTACGTATACGCGGATCGTGGAACATTGTCGATGTTCAGACTAGAGACAGACCCTTCGCGAACGAACGCAATTGTCGACTCCGGAAATACGAAAATTTTCTGTGAAATCGTATATTAACATCGATACTTACCGCGCGGCAACACGCGGTTATCGTTGCTGATTTATTGTCAACGCCGACCAATTTTTACTTTCCATCCGAATTGATTCTGTTCGAGACGAAAGAAGAAGCATAAGGATAGAGCAACTCGACCGGAACCAATCGACCGCTCCATCATCATCGCCATCGTTATCGGTATCTCCATCCTCTATCATTGACAAAGAATACATAAAAAGATAATCGAAATTCGTATATAATAAGATAAGTATTTTTTGAATGAAAAAAAAGTGATTTGAAATCTTCCAAGATCATAATCGTGAGGTCATAATCGTGAAACGAGAATAATAAAAGAAGAAGAAGAAGAAGAAGAAGAAGAAGAAGAAAATAAAATAAAATAATCTGGGAATCTGATATCATTTTCAAGTGCGAAAAATATTTTCATACCTTGAGATTTTCAAACGCTCCAACGTTTAACGAATAACTTTTTGTTACGATAACGTATAAAAGCGCGCACAGAGGTGAATTCGAAAAAAAAGAAAAAAAAAAAAAAAAACACGTAAAATTAAATGAACCTATCACGTAAAGCAATTACATATGGCGTGATGTTACATATTTCGTGAAAACATCGAAACGCAGAAGACAGTTCGAAGTGAAGTTTCGAATGGAAACGTTGCCAATTCTTCGACGTTGCATTATTGTAATGTACATCCATACGAATAGATTGTTTGAAAAAACATGTTACTCGTTGACATGTTACTCGGCAGCAGGCAGAAAAGCGTATCGTAGAACGAAAAGCAAGAATCCGTGCAAATCCTGCAATGATCTAATGATCAAATGATCGTCGTGTATCTCAGTGTCTTAGGTCTTAAATTAATCTTGGGAAACAACTGGCTGGTTACTGGGTGAATTCGTATTTTTAAACGAAATAGTCAGTTACCGATAAGTGCATCGAGAACGTTTCTTGTTTCATTTCAGTGATTCGTAAATATATTCGATGTGTATCGATAAAAATGAGCGATAATAATAATAATGTAATGTCGTTTTCCAAATATATCCAACAAACAATTATTATATTTTCTCAAGCATGGAAAAGATGAGAATTAAATTTGAAAAACACGTGGGAGGACGGTAAATTTCTGATTATGGCCGCTTGCCATCCAACACCGGCGATTCAACATTTGCAACCACAGGAATCATCTCAATTCGGCCTTGGACCTATGAACGCTCTCGGTAGCCAAGGTCGGAAACCTCTTCACCAACCACATTATTCGCCCCATTTGCTCAATTGGGTCTATCTAGCAATCGCCGATCAAAATTCTGCTCAACCGCGAGATCAGGTTCTCAAATCTCTCTCTCTCTCTCTCTCTCTCTCTCTCTCTCTCTCTCTCTCTCGTTTTTTTTTTTAAAATTAAACAATTTTTACGATTTTTTTAATTATCAATATACAAACACAAAAATAAAATAACATTTTAACGATAATTTATCGAACGATTATCGATTTGTAATATATTTTAGAACAAACTTGTTCCGGCAATCTGGAGCGGTTTTTCAACAACAACGTCACAAACTCATTCTCATCGTGATACACTCGATCCTTCCTGCGCTATAAATGGCAATTTTGCAGACAATATCAACGAACTTGCAGATCGTTTCAGAGAATTGGGTCTATTAGATAGAAAACCAACGAAAAGGCCACCGCCTAGTTATCTCTGTCACCTGTGTTTCAAGAAAGGTCATTATATCAAAGATTGCCCGCAGGTGTGTTTTTCAAAATCTTCTTTTCATTGTCGATAAAGTTTAAAGTAGAAGATTACCGAGGATATTATCTTTGCATAGATGTGCATTATTTTTAGACCGATCCGAATAACAACACCGTTCGCGAATATCTCGTGAAATGTGTCATCCAGTATTTCGAGTCTTTCTTATATACGCGTCTAAAACGCGTACGCTATTGCTATTATTATACTATTGAATTATTGTTAATTTTGAATTTGAATTAACGTTAGAAACGTTAAACGAGAGAGTCGATATTATACAGTGCAATAGATAATAAAAACTTAAAAATATAAAAATAAGATCAATAATAATAATAAACGAGTTATAACGATCGATTCCAGGCAAGACCAAAGGGTGAAGGTTTAACGCCGTATCAAGGAAAAAAACGATGCTTCGGAGAATACAAATGTCCCAAATGCAAACGCAAATGGATGTCGGGTAATAGCTGGGCCAATATGGGCCAGGAATGTATTAAATGTCATATAAACGTTTATCCTCATAAACAAGTGAGTAAAAATTTACATTTATCAAAAGTTTATTCTCGTTAAAATATACTTTCGACAAACGTTATTCGAGTTGAAAAAATTTTACCAAAAGAGAAAACAAAAAAACACATGTGTAATGTAAAATATCCAGACCTAGCTTCACAATTAGTAGTAAATCATCACCAAGAAAAAATTGGTTCCGAATATATATATATATATATATGGAATATGTTATTTCTTCCACCCTAACAAATTCAGCAACGCAAAATTACCAAAATACATAAATACCTTTAACTGTTAATAATCTGTTATTGCATCAAATTCGTATTAGAATTGTTTTTTCCCAGCCTGGCAACGAGTAATCACAAATTTACCGCATTTTCATTGCACGCCAACATGATTGTGTAATTACGTAATCTCGTTACATTTTACTACGTGTTTTCAGAGACCATTAGAGAAACCAGACGGATTGGATGTGTCCGACCAAAGTAAGGTTCATCCGCAACATCTCTGTCAAAAATGTAAAACTCTTGGTTACTATTGTCGAAGAGATCAATAATACGATATACTATATAATACTCCAGGACTGATTAATTTTAACAAACAGAAATATAAATTCCACGTACATACTCGTCGTTCTTTTAAATTCGTACATGATCAATGATGAATCTTCGTACCGATCGATGAATCTTTCCTGAAAATTTACCATTACTACAACATATTGTAACTTATCGATATCTGTTCGAATCTCATATAATATGGTATTATTCTATTTTTCTATACAATTATTCATAACAGATAAGTTATACGTATAATATATCATATCATATAAAAGTAAGTTCGACCTAACCCTATCCAAACTTTTCTTTCATTTATACGAATTATTACGAGTTAATCGATCATTCGTGAATAAAAAAAGTCACGAAACAGAAAACTTTCTCGTGAAAAATATTCTAAAATAATTATATTTCCATAAAATTATTATAATATATATAAGCATGCACGATTACTTACTATAAAACTATGCAAGCGACCGTATAATTCGTCGAAGAAAGAATAGAAAGTTTTTCGTTCAACGATTATTCGTTCTTATTAATATATATTAGATTTCAGATTGTCCATTTCTAAATTTGTCCTGACTGGAACGCGCCGCGCCTTCTTTCGATGTTTTTAATTCCGTCTCATAGAGTCGAAATATTATTATATGCGTACACATCTATAAGTCTACAAAATAAAAAATACGGAGACCGTGTATGTTTTCTATATTTAAAAATTCAAACAGCACAGCTGCTTTTAATATTATTTAACGTGTTTTTTTTTTTTTTTTTTTTTTTTTTTGATACAACATTGTCTACATGTTAAAATGTCAAATATTCTAACGATTTCAATTTTCGATTACAAATCTTGCAGAAATTCGTATTATTGAAATTGAGATAAACTGTATATATACAGGATAATTATTCGTGATAAAATTGCGAAAAATCACAGGTATGTTACAAAATGTTTCAACTTGCTTCTTCTCTTGAGCTTATGCATTTCAAACTTTACATATTTGTATGTACATACATACTTACATAAAAGATAAAGAAACGAAAAAAAAAAAAAAATATCAATATTAATAAAAAGATTAAGACGACCGATCTCTTTTATCTTGTAAACTGCACATATTATTGTACAATTGCAAGAATTATCGATTTACCATCACTCGTTCGCTTAGGAACAATTTGATAATTATCTTCTATTAACGATATCGTAATTCGTGTTGTCGTATCTCAATACATCGTAGGTAAGTATAGATTGATATTAATAAAAATCAATTAATAGAAATAATCAAATTTTCAAAAAAATATCTAACTTATCTAACGATCTAATGATACAATAATACTCGATGATGTAATGACGAGGATGATGATAATAACTATTATAAAGATAATCGAATTCCACGAAATACGATACCAAATCATAGATATTACAATCATTTATGTATATATACGTATAATGTATAAATATACCACATATATATATATATATATTAATAATAATATCAAATGAATTATCATACATTATTATTAATACATATCATAATTTCAAATATACAAGAAGCCAAAGGTTCACCTACTGTAACACGTAGTAAATTCTTTTTCGCTAAAACTTCACCCAAAAATTTCTCTGTCGCAAAAACAATGATAGAATATACATAACGAATGTACAGTGGTCAAGGATTAGTCACGACGAACAGACGATCAGCCGCAGGATCTTCGCTAAAATATGCCGCTGAATTAAACATCGTCGTCGCTGCGGAATCTACGGTCATTGTCTGTAAAAGATGAAAATACTCGATTATTCTTTTACTTATTATTCTATTATTTATCTTATTACATCTATTTATTAAATATAGCTATAAATATGTATATACAATTATAATAAAAATATTCGTATACATTATGCAAATTTTATTCAACTGTAATAAATTGTGTTATCAAAATTATAAATAATTCTGTTTTCGTACAAAATATTGTGAACATGTAGATGATGAAATAATGGAATAATATATAGAGTAATTTTTTTTATTAGTATTATTAATATCGTTGTCACTGAGGGGACCCGAAAATTAAAATTTCAGTATTATTTTCATTTTTTAAAAATAAAAACGTTATAATGATTACAAAAAATAAAAAAAAATAAAAAAAAATAAAAAAAATAAAAAAAAAAAAAGGTAAAAATTTGAGGATAGATTTCATATATTCAAGATTTTTCGTCAAAAAATAAATTGCTCCGTATATATAAAAATTTTCATTAAAATTAAATTTTTTAAAATTTATTTTTAAATTTCCTTGTAAAAATAGCGTTTGAATACTTTTGCGATTAATACATAGTAATGACGTAGTAATGAAATACTCTGATAACTTTGTAATATATAAAAACAATAATGTCTCTTATTTATATTATATGATTTTCAACTTCTACAAAAACACAACTAAACGTATTTTTTATCTTAGATCTTTGAATAAATATAAATAAAAGGAAACATCTTTAATTATTGATTAAAATTCACTTTTATAATTTTTATTTAATTTTTATTTGTTTAAATAAAATCACAAGAGAGAGAGAGAGAGAAAGAGAGAGGGAGAAAGAGAGAGAGAGAGAGAGAGAGAGAGACAAACAGACAGAGAGACGGAGAAAAAATAACGCACTATCATTGATTTTTTTCTCCATAAAAACCGAAAGAATAAATTACGTTTATTTTTGTAAAATGAAAGATATTAATTTCTACCTGATATGCATCCGAGCGAGAAGAAGAATTTAATGTTTCAGTACGTTCCATTCCTTGTGTATCCGATAAATATTGTTCGGATCGTAACAAGGTTTGTTGACATTGTCTCTGTTCTTCGTATAGTTTCATTTTTGTAACTTGCTTCGTTTCATCTCCATTAATAATAATCGATTTTAACGATCGATCAGATCTTTCCTCGTTCGATAGTTTCGTTATTGTCGATGATAATAGCTCCGATATTACTGGCATTTCCTCTTGATGTTGTTCTTTAAATTCAGTGATCATTGATGAAGATCGATGATCAATGTTACAACGAGAAATATCGATAGATTCTTGCGCGGTTGATACTTCCGCAATCTCCGTACTCGATATATTTGGGACTTGATGATCGACCAAAGTAATCACCTGTTGCGATTCTTTACTCTCATCGAACGATGAAACGATATCGGCAGGAGTCGAAATTATCGATATCGATCTTGCCTTTGGATTTATAGCCGAATATTCCGCAGTGAGGAAGGATTGCGAATGTGGATGAGATTCGTTTCGATTCTGGCAATTTTCCCCGGTATCGTTAATAATCAAATTATCGATCGATGTAGATTTTGGCTGAGATAAAGCCAGGGATCCCGAGAAAGAGGGCTGTCGTTGCTCTATCAAACTGATCACTTGCGAATTTTGTTGCGATTGTATCGATTGAGGCGAGCATGGTAACGGAACAACAATCGGTGGTTCTGGAAATAATTCCGCTTTCAGATTGGGTAGAAATGCATCTATCGTTCTCCAAGTCGGGGCCCATAAATTTGATGTCGGAGCTAACACGTTGGCAGAAGACATAACCAATAACATGTTTTTCAATGATTCCGGTATGGCTTCGAAGAGAAGCTCGCTATTATCCGCGTGCATATAAGCACGAAGTAAGCTCAACACTGTTAGCCAGAGTGGTAAAAATCCAGGTAGAGTCAGTAATGGATTCAAATGATGAAGAAATACCTTGGATAATAACATGGCTGCCCTGACCCTTGTCTCTTCCACGCCGATAGGATCGTTCGAAGCTATCGGACCGAGTAATTGAGCCAACAGAGGGAACAAAACTTGTTCCAAACATTGAGACCACTCGATCGCCGATAATTGTGCCAAATCGTGAGCGAGCAGAGTACTTTGAAGATACGTTATAGCTGCTGTGCGTACCTGTCTACGAGCATCGCAACACAATCTTGCAATTCCTTGTAACAAAGGTCTCCATACCTGTAGCCATAAAGAAATATTTTCCGTAGCATTACCCTCTTCGGCCCACCATCGAAATACTTGAGCGATTCTAGTGTGAAGCGTATGCATTAAATCTAACAATTGTATGGGACTTTGTTGATAAGTGGTAGCAACACCAACTTCCTCCTGAATATTGAGCATTTTGTTCCTTTTTCCTGTACATTGAAGAACTGCTTCGGCAAATGTTCTCACGCAACGTATACATAATTCAAAGTTAAATGGAGTTACATGAGCCACGTCTCTGACTAGGAATGTCAAACTTTCGCAACATTTAACGAGGGCAGCAGGATCGTGAGGTTGTAAATCACGATCTAATACAATCGTGTCAGCGGCAACAGGTAACGGTGCTTCTGTCCCTGTTGGAGACACGAGTACCCATTCGGGTATAGGACTGATCGGTCTAGGATCCAACATCGATGTTCTAGAATTGGTCGCTTCGTCCAATACGGTGTTCGATTGTTTCGGCATTAATGCTCCAGCACCCGCACACTCCAACAAACTGAATACTACTTTCCAATCTTCCGTGCTATGAATATTAGCTGCGCCTGTTTTAAGCAACTCGAACAAACCGTAAGCGATCTGTCTCGCAAGTGGTGTGCTTGTAGCGGAAGGAAGATGAGTTAAAGGTAACAAAGGCGGCAAAACGGTACACGCGTATTCTTCTCCCCGTAACAGTCTAATTGCTAATCTCAACATTCCAACAGCAACTCGCTCCAAAAGATATGGATGATTTTCACGCGCGGCAATTGTCAATAATCCGTCTAGATGGCCCTGTACTATCGGCCAAATACAAGTTACTCTGTCACGATTTTGAATAGTTACTTCCAACAAAAGTTCCAACAGAAACACTGATACATCTTCATCGTGAGAGTTTGGATATACCAAAGCACCGACAAAAGATCGAAGTGATTCAACCTGCAAGAACTTACTTTCCTCGATGATTTGTTTAAGATAACAATTACCAATAAATTCCGTAGCTCTTTTTCTTGCGGTTGTTTCGGCTGGATGAGACATGCGTGAAGTATCCAAAGCTATATAAGAATATAAACTGGATAATATTCCCTGATCTACCGGAGCTGGTTTCGGTGTAGTTGGTTCTCGAAGTAACGATATCCTTCCGGATGGATCGATAAAATCTTCTCCTTCGGTCAGACTTTTCGGCAATAATCTTGCCTTGTATAACGATTGCAAACAATCGATGATATTTTTCCACGAGCCTCTTATCGCATCTCCATATATGTGAGTAATTTTGAAAAGAGTACGCGCAGCTAACTGACACTTGTTACTTCCGCCAAGCTGTAAAACCACTTGTTCGGATTCACCACCGGTCGCAAGACCCGTGAATTTACACAAGCTCACTACAAGAGTATCCAAATCGCTGCTCATCCCATAATGAGCACTGATAGAAGCGCAACTATAAAGAAAAAACGCGACTTCATTCTTTCTAACATATCACTATTATTTTTTATCAATTATCATTTCAAAATATTCAATTCGAACATGAATATAAATATAAATATAACGAACCGATGGAAAGCTTCGGCGACTCGACGTTGCAACGATCTATCGGGCGCTTTATCATATGCCCTGCAAAGCGCGCTTATAATAGGGCCCCATGCCCGTTCAGCTAACTCCTTATCCACGAATTCACCAGAATTTCCAATCCTTAGATACAAACTTTCAAGTCCAATACCTCTACGTAATAATACCTTCCATAAATAATTATCTTTCACCAAACCGGTTTGTTCGGCAGGCATCACAATTTCTTCGCCCCTAATAAAAAAAATATTACACGTATCTTACTTTTTCATAAGTATAAATTATAAAATTAAAAATTGAGATAATTATGATCGAAAAGTGTAAAAGAAAATTTTACTTAATAGAGGCATATATTTCGTCAAGCATTCCTTGATCAAAGTCAGTACCGCCATTCACTTTTTTTAAATTTCTTTTAAATTCATCAGCCGTCATGGGATTATTTTGTCTTTTCACATTGTAATTATGCTGATCAACATTCAACATAATTACAGCATATGCTAAAGTAAATGCAGCATCTGCCGATGCAAACGGCCTTCCATTACTGTCCTAGAAAACAAACAAATACGCGATCCTTTTTTACATTTTATATAATTTTTTATATTATTATTATTATTATTATTATTATTATTATTATCATCATTATAATATTTATATGTTATGTTATTATTTATATTGATATTTATTTATACACAGACACACACACACACACACACACATTATATACATATCAAATGGAAAACCAAACTCACGTGCCAATGTTCGGCAAATTTTTCGAGCAACAAAGAAATAAGTGGCGCTTCGCCAGGAAGTCTGAAAGATTCTAAATAAAGTCGTAAAGCTTGATCGATTCGCATATCCTTCAAATCAAAACTATGAACGAAACAATTTAAAACATTTTTATTTTCCTTTTTGCTAATGTATTCCCCAATAGCTTTTTTATCAAGACCAGGATTTTCCTTCAAAAATTTAGCTACTTTCTCTGGATCGGGATTTCCCGGACTTCCACCCAAAAGATTATGTTCCGTAAGTTTAGCAATTCCTTCTCGTGGATTTTCATTGAATTTTTCTGTACCAAGCATCAACCACTATGTATAAAAAGAATATATATTTCTATGATTTTTCAACGAGAAAAGTAGCAAAAAAACGAAAAGAAAAGAAATTGTAAAAATAAAATAAAGAATAAAAAAAAAAACATGCAAGAAAAAAGAAAAATATAGACGAAAAAAAAAAATGTATCGTAATTAAATACAAACCCGTTTATTTGCTTTTATACTAAGCAATTCCTCTCGTGTTGGAAGATTTGGTGATGCATCATGTCGAGATGATTTACACAAATCTTTGTAGCCTTTACATCTGATTTCCATTCCAGAAATCAACGTGAATATAGCATCCAAAGAAACAAATTGCATATTTTGCATATTACCCATTAATGCGGAAGCATTCTAATAACGAAATGTAAATCGAATACAATTTTTAACAAATAAGATAATATATTAATATAAGTATATTATATATTGGTTTTTTTTTTTTTCTATTATCATGAAACCAAGGTATACCTTTGACAATAGTTTCATTAATTCTTCGTATAAATTAGAAGAATACAAGCCGCAATCATAGTTCAAATATAATTCTGCTGGTAAACCGGGTATTCTCCATAATCGTACAATAGCTTCTAAAGTTAAAAAAAAAATTAAACTTTGTTGCGTTATTTTAATTAAATGACATTTCATAAATAAAGTTATATAATAATAGTTATATAATATTCGTACCGAGAGCTAGTTCACGCTGATCATATGATA
This sequence comes from Apis florea, assembly GCF_048593485.1. NCBI lineage: Eukaryota > Metazoa > Arthropoda > Insecta > Hymenoptera > Apidae > Apis > Apis florea. Next base: position 5,602,455 of record NW_028256703.1, read on the forward strand.
TCCTATTCGAATCTGAACTTACTATTTCCATTAATTTGTTTATATGATGCTCCATTTGGAATTTCAAATGCTGCCTTTGAGATTCAAATAGCAAGAACGATACTTGCAAATCCGCTGCAAGAATCGACAATCGATCTGTGCCAAGAAGCTATTAAATACAGTTATAATTATTATTTATTTTCTTATGTTTCTATTTCCAAGTAAATTTAACAAAAATAAAGATAAAAGACTTAACAAAAATAAAGATATCGCATCATTACCAAAATAAGGTTTCTACAAAGATCATCTTTCACAAGTGCCAGTAATGACGGAAAATTGGAAAGATGGTCAGCCGCAATTTCTAAAGCTACTTGCAATAAATTGAGCCCAAGATGTGTCATAACTTCGTTATTTTGTTTATCGAGAGGACTACACAAAGATACGAGAAATCTAAATAATTCACGGACACACAAAGCACCATAAGGTGCTAATTGTTGATGTGGCATAAAACGAACTCCTTGGGCATTTATATATTCTTCGATTTGTTCAGATTCTTTGGTTTTAGATGTTTTGTATGCATTATTTATATTTTCATCGACTGATATTAAATCTTCGACACTTCCTGCCAAAGATTTTATCGAATCTATATTTTTTTTATCATTTATCGATTTCTTCATGTCCTCTATAAAATCAACAGAATGATAATTAAAATTACGATTTAAATTATAATTAAAACAAGCATTACCTTGATTTCCTTCATTTAATAAATTTACCGATTTAGCTTCATTGTGTTTATCCATTTCTATATTGTCTATATTTTTATCTTCTTTCGATAAAATTTCTTTTTCATCAATCACATTTCCTTTCTCCTCTGTTTCACTACAACTTTGCTTATTACACTCTTTCAAATCTTTTATATCTTCCTTCTCTTTTTTTATATCAAATATATCTCCCTGCTTAATAGTTTCGTTTACATCATTTAAATCTTTTTTGTTATGATTTTTGTTATCATTCTTTTCTTCCTCTGTTTTTTCAATGCTACCTTGATCTAAAGAACCTTGCATATCAACAATATTTCCTGTCGAATTAACAGGCGTCGTCAAACAACTCGACCTAATTTTATCAGTTGGATTTGGAAGTGGATCTTCAATATCTCCTATATTATCTATATTCTGTTTTGCCTTTTGTTTACCATGATTTTTATTTCTTCTATTCTTACTTCGATTATTTTCTATACTATTTGTTCTCATTTTCTAGAAGCACACAACATGTTAAATAAAAAATATTATATTCGACCGATATATTTAATAAATCTTACTTTCATATTTAATAAAACTCTAGTATCATCAACAAATTGAGGTAATCGTGTGAAAAGATGTTGTACCATATCTCTTAAACAATGCTCTGCTGTCCTTCTTAACAATTCTGTAACCAAAAAAATATTGTTGAAATTGAAAAATAATTTGAAATTAAATATTCAAAATTTTCTTACCACTAAGTCGTGTTTCAAAACATATCCTAAAACAACTGAGCATAATTTCACAAATACTTTCGTTTGAAAGATAATCACCGGCTGGTGATAACATAAGAGCCCTTAAAACTTGAAGAATTCTCATTAAAACAACTCCATCTCCAGATGCATCAGTCCCAACAAATCTTGCATGCGTAACAGCATCAGCAATAGCTTCTACGCATTGGGCTACTGCTGGATGATCTGAATCTATGAAAATTATTTATTATTTTAATATATATATTTCTAAATATATTTTTAATATATAACGAATAAAATAATGGATATTTACCTATAAGACTATAAGATATCATTTTATTAACAGCAGACAATGCAAGACTTGTAACAGGTCCAGTTGTTTCTTCTGATCGTATAATCTCTAAAAATGGAGCCAAAAAAACACCTGGATCTAAACAAGATATATCTTTTGCTTCATTCAGCACCTCTTTTAAACTGAATAATCCTTTTATAAGAGTATCTTGATCGTCATCCTTGAAAATGGCATCAAAATATGCAAAATATACAATTTAGAAAAATCTGAATTAAAATAATTAAAATGATAATAATAATATTCATATTTTCATATCACTACTATAATCTGTTTTATAGTAGTTATATTATAAATCCAAATAATATGATACAACAACAACAACATAATAATAATAATGATGATAATGATGATGATGATGATGATGATGATGATGATGATGATGATGATAATAACAAATTATATATTTTATATATATATATATATAAATCTAATACATAATTAAATTTATAAATAAATAATTATAATTATGAGAAAACATAAGTATTTTTTTTTTTATATATAAAAAGAAGCAAAAAATATTCTAACCTGATGAGAGTGAGAAGACCATCGAGCACCTCGTCTCATAGCCGTTACCAAGAGGCAAACCTCACTCTCGACAACATATAAACCACCACCAGGATAGGCCATTTTCACAATTCTGCCCATCTTTTTTAGAACACTTGTCATTTACACCATTTTTTATTCCGACGAAACCTTAGAAAATATTCAATAATTCGTAAGTGTCAAGGGAACACTTTCAACACGATAGTCATTGAATTGTCGCTTTAAAAGAAACGTTCAAAACCAATAATAATGTGCCATCTAGCGTAAAAATTAAAAATTACATGTATTACATTTATATAAATATAAATAATATCATAAATAATTTTCATAAAAACACAAAATCTTATATTTTCCATTAATTTTAATATCATCTTCAATTTTAAAATATAAAATTCTAAATTTAATATATTCTAAAAAATTAGTTTTTATTTAGAAATTTTATTGAAGAAGTTTATCAGTGATAAAATTTCAATAGAAAAAAAAAAGTCAAAAAGAATATAAATTATTCCAATTTATAATTTAATTATCAATTAAAATTTATTATAGATAATGTATAAACATTTTTCATGAAAACAGTACACTTTGCTATTGAGATAAGCATATATTTTTCCAATTACCATTCACCATATGCATGGCAAGTTAAAATATTATAAAAAATTTTAAATAATTGTGAGTATATTATTTGTTAATTGTAAAAATATATAATATGTGAAATAATAATAATAATAATAATAATAATAATAATAATATAAATATAAATTGTATATTATTTAATATATAATTTATATATTAAATTCTTTAAATAATATTAATTTTTATCACATATGAATTAAAAAAATGTGTAATATGTTAAATTTTTGTTAATTTCATTTCTGAGTAAAATAATATGTAATTAACAAATATAACAGGTAGAACTGAAAATTATAAAATTTATACTCAAATACTCATTGCATTAAGAATCGATTACTTTAGCGACGATATTTTGTTTAAGTAATAACCTAGAAAAAAAAACTTAGCTTTAAAATCTTTTCTTTGCATAATCGTTTTGCATTTTTTTTTTTTTTTTAATTAAAGATTTAAAATAAATCAATATGCATAGAATATCTTTAGATTTTATGAACGATATGTCGAAAATAATTCTTAAAAGTAGTCTGGCTTACGTAGTCGACAAGAAAAATTATGTGACAGCTGTAAAAGGTCCGAACGACCGTTAATGATTTTTAATTGTTGAGAAAATGTTGAATTTGTAATAATTATTTTAAATGAAAATCAAAGCATAAGATTCATTGTTCTTTCATACTAACGATTTTATGAATTTATTACAATGAATTTTTATTTTCAGCACAGAGGAAAACGCGATGCCTACAACAAAAGAGGAAGTTAACCAACTTATTGCATCTCATAGCATTGTGATATTTTCTAAAACGAGTTGTCCATTTTGTAAAATGGCTAAACAAGTATTAATCAAATAATTTTTTTATCTTCATTTCAATTAGCATAATATGATTTATTTCAGGTATTTCATAATTTGCAAAAAGAATATACTGCTATCGAATTGAATGAAAGAAACGATGGAGATGAAATTCAAAGTATATTAGGAGAAATGACTGGAGCTAGAACAGTACCTAGGGTATTTGTGAATGGAGTATGCTTAGGAGGTGGAACAGACGTGAAGAAACTTTACGAAACTGGAGAATTACAAAAAATGTTTTAACATATTACTTCTCATATTCTTACTACTCTTACTATTTATATCATAATTTTATATACTTCTATTATTATATTGTTAATTTTATTAAATAAATAAAAACAACAAAAAATATTGTAACTTTAATCTTTGCATTTCTATAATAATGATTATAGATAATTATTATTAGTCAAGTTAAAACAAATTTCTTATTAAGATCATTTTTAATTTTAATTTAAATAAGTGTATGAGCTTACACATACAAATGTATATGTGTATATATAATGACAAAAGTTCTTATATTACGAAACTATTTCGTTGTTTGTCACCACGTGTCCACAATCAAATATATATTTATATGAATCAATTTGTCTAAAAATACCTGAACGAGTAGTGAAATAACGGTATATCATTAAGGGCATCGAGAACATATAAAAATGGATTTTTCTCAATATCGAAAAATTCTAATTTATATTTTGACTTTTTTGGCTTATGCGTGGTCAGGTTATGGAGCTGGTTTATTATCGAATTTAAAGGATGCTGTATTAGCAGCAGAAACGGTATTTCAAGATTTATTCCAAAATGCGATTACTGTTGCTAGAAAAATCAGGGATATCCATGAAGTATTTGATGCAGCAGTGGAAGAAAATTGTATTTTTCAATGTCCAGGAGGTATATATATATTTAACCTATTACTAATCGTTTATAGATAATTTTAAATTTTTATTCTATCGTACTTCACTCCAAAATATGATGATTTGTCAAAATCTATAGCGATAATATTATAACATGATAATTTACGTATTTCATTTTATGTTTATTTTTTACTTTGTTCTCAACATATTATGTAATTCATATAATTATAAATAATATACCAGAAATTTGTTTTGCAAGATATATTCACGATTATATACTTATGAAATAAATATTAGATATTAAAAACTATCTAATATTTATTATATAAATTATTTTCAATATAATTAAATCTAATTGGTTGTTGTTTATTATATATATATATATATATTTATATAAATAATAAATTTATAATATGAAGATATATGCATATATTGTTTATGACAATTTCAGGTATAACACCGAAACCAGATTGGAATCATAAACCGCAAAGTAACGGATGTGGTTCTCTAGGAATCGAAGTAGGCAAATTTTCGAAAATAGAGACACAATATCGTAATGTATTATCATAATAAATAACAAGAAAGAAATTAATCAAATTAATAATTTTAGATAAACCAAGAGTATCTACCGCTTATAGAAATGACGAAATGTTGTGACGCGCATGACATTTGTTACGATTCTTGTAATTCGGATAAGGAAAAATGTGATTTGGAATTTAAAAGATGTCTATATAAATATTGCGATGGATATCAATCGTCTGCAATAATAAATACATGCAAAGCTGCAGCAAAAATGCTTTTCACCGGTACAACTGCTTTGGGATGCAAAAGTTATATAGATGCGCAAAAAGAAGCTTGCTATTGTGGAGAGAGATGGAATAAGAATAAGAAACCGAAAAAAGCTGCTCAAGCAGGTGGAGAATTGTGAAAAAATGGCGTAATATGCCAATTAAATGAAACGTATTATACGTTTCGTTTATGAATCTTTAGTAAAATAATTATACAATTTTGTATTTATTTTTATATTACGTACGTGACATTACTTTAAACATTAATTTATCGAAAATTGTACTATACGAATAGTTTACACATTCAATAATATACAAGATTATATTATTTAATTAAATATAATATTAATATTATATAATATTTATATAAAATCTCTCTTAACCTTTTCTATTTCTTCTTGGAGAGAATCACCAAATTCGAAAAATTGATTCATAGAAAATTCAAATTTTTATTTACTCGTTTGTCTTGGAAAAACAAGGGAAGGTACGCTTTTCATTGACAATGTCACTTCAATTTCAAAGTTTTTGAGAAAAGTTTTTGCAAAAAATTGTCAAGTAATGCGGCGTACAACAGGAATTTGCTAAACGATTGCGACAGAGTTTCGGGTAGGATGGGAAATATTGGATCCATACAGTCATCGAAATCGCGAAAAGAACGAAAGCGAGAAAGTGGTGACAGGTAAGACAATTTTTGATTTACTTCAATATCTTCGTTTGTTACCAATAAAATTAACGATACCGTATTAACGAAATCAAGTATAAAAGATAGTACATAAAAACGTACTTGCATCTTTTACTTTTGGGTAGCGTAGATGATCGTCCCGGAAAGAATAAAAGAATTGTAAATGGTTCCGAATCCCGAACCAATGGAAAAGAGAAAATAAAATGTCGTGCAACTAATCCTTTTATCATCTTTTTTCTACAATTACGAAGTAAAAAACCTAAGGAACACGTAACTGTGATTGCACGAGCAGCAGGGAAATTATGGACTCAAATGAGTCCAGAACAAAGAAAGAAATATATAGATTTGGCAAATGCTGAAAAAAAAAGACGACAAGAACGTAAAAGAAAACGAAAGTCAAGGTAATCTAATCTGTGTTTAAAACAAATATATGTACATTTGTTGTTTTTAAATATATCTAATAATAATTTAATAAAATTAATATAATTTGTTTAGAAGAAAATAGAAAACTGATATATGAAAAATCACAGGGTAAAAACTGAAACAAATTAAACAAGTGCAAAATTGTTCTTGCTATGCGTGTATCAAGCCACGCTCTACAAGTTTTTAAAAGTCTTTTATTCGTATAAAATATTCTCTCGAAGCCTTTATTTTTGATTCGTTTTTATTTGTTAGTAGTTTTTTTTTTTGTTAACTCTATGTACAATAAATATTGATGTATTTTTACACTATCAATGACCTTTTTTATCATTCAAGAATTATGCTAAAAACTAGGCAAATTTCCTTGCCTCTCGCACTTATAGTCTCATCTGAAAAAATTAAATTCATAACATACTATAAATATATTATTTGTTCGCGACCATTCCCCGAAGCGTCGTGGACAAGAGGGAAATTACAATTGAACGTACACCACGAACGAGCACCATTTTACATTTCCCATAAAGAGGTCGAAGGAATCAACATTTCATCTTTTATAATTCGATACAAAAAATAATTTCAGCGTAATTCTTTCGACGCTCCGTGGAAGAATTTTACGCAATTATTATTTTTTTCGAAATTAATATGTGCCCTCCCGCTCAATAATAGAAAATAAAAATATTACATACAATAGAGAATAAAGAATGGATATACGTGTCTATGTGTATGCGCGCATTTTTGTACACGCGTGTGTTGTCCTGCATATCTGTGCACGTAAATAAAGAGCATATAGACTCATTGCCAGTAAAATCTTATTCATATTAATGACATGATAGTGATGATAATAGTGATTATCGTGATAATGACGATGTTTACATCGACAACAACGGCAAAATAATAATAATAACAATAAAAATAATAATAATAATAATAATAATAATAATAATAATAATAATAATAATAATAATAATAATAATAATAATAACAACAATAATAACAATTATTGATGATGATGATGATGATGATGATGATGATACCAATAATAATAATAATAATAATAATAATAATAATAATAATAATAATAAAATAATATTATTAATAATAATAATAATAAAATAATAATAATAAAAATAATAATAATAATAATAATAATAATAATAATAATAATAATAATAATAATAATAATAATAATAATAATAATAATAATAATAATAATAATAATAATAATAATGATAATAATAATAATGATAATAATAATAATGATAATAATAATAATGATGATGATGACGATGATGATGACAATAATAATAATAATAATAATAATAATAATAATGATAATGATAATGATAATGATAATTATAATGCTGCCGTTGATGACGATGACGACGAGGATGATGATGATGATGATGATGATGATGATGACAACGGCAATGATAACTATAATAATAATTATAGCAGCAATAATAATAAGAAATATGACAACGATGAAGATAATCGATGGCTGCAACGACGGTAAGAATATTTTATCATCAAGAATTATTAACGAGAAACAGTATGTTCATGTTATTGATGACAAACGAAAATTACCGATCAATGATAATGAACGAGTTGGCAATCATAATAATTAATTTGCAATAGTACAATTATAATCATTGTAATAGTAATACAATTATTTTATACAGTAAAGTACAGCGTGCCTCGAAGAAAAAGTAAATAACAACGTTCAACAATCGATAATATCAAACAGAATATTCTTTGCAAATATTATGTATAATACATACATATGCATATATATATATATATATATATATATATATATATACACATATACACATATATACATACATATATATATATATATCCATATATATGTACTATACACAAAATTTATTGCGTATATTAATATATACACACTATTATACACAAAACGTAACACCGTTGCAATTTTAGATAGGAATGCCCTACTAAAAATAGGTATCCATTTGTCGATCTTCATTGAATCATAAATTGTATATACATATATGCATGCTTATCTACACACGTATAAGAGCACGTATGTATGTATGTTGTGTGTGCGCGCGTGCGTGCGTGCGTGTGTGTTTATATATATATATATATATATATATATATATATATATATATATATATATATATACATATACACACATATATATATATATAGAAAGATACATACATATAGATACATATATACATAAATATATGTGTATATATGTACATATATACATCCATACACAAATATGATATATCATATTTGTATGTATGTGTATATATATATATATATATATATATATATATATATATACACACATCTTCTATATATATATATATACATCTTCTTATATATATATATATATATATATATATATATATATATATGTGTATATACGCACGCGCGCGTATATGTGTAACCACCGATCGACAGATCACATTCAGAATAGATTAATTTATCGTTTTAAATGCACAAATTACGAATCCAAGTTTCGCAGTTTACTATTCGATACTATGATTATAATTCGTACATATATGCCCTCTTCTATCTGCATGCTTGCACACGCGCAGATTTTTATTTTTATCAATTAAAAATTCATTTAACGCAAATTCTTTAATTTCTAGGATGCAAACGCTTCTGTTTACTTTGTTTATATTGTTATTTCTTGTTATTTGATATTTAAAGATTCTGAATTTATAACTTTTTATACCGATTGATTTTTTTTGAAAGTGATTAAATATATAAACAAAAGAAGAAAAAAAAAGAAAAAGAAGAAAACAATGAAATAATTTCCAAAAAGTAAAATATTAATAGAGAAAAGATAAAAAAAATGTATTTAAAATTATTTCAAATAATAAAAATGGAAGCGAATGCAAGAAAATAAAGAATATTTTTCTAGTAGATAACCTTTTTTCCCAAAATTATCAGAGTTCGTATAGAAGAGAGCATTAATCGTCAAAATGAAACAATCATTATTAAGTCGATGAACCGCAATATGTGAAAATCCTCCCTTTAACCGAAGTGTCGTTATTGCAAGTAAGAGAATGTGCGCTTAGATGTTTGGAGCTAACGTGGCCTCATCGAACTATTCAAAGGTTGCATGAGACCTCCATTTATGTAACCGTGATACGTTGTATAGACTGCTGCTGGATTTTGTTGATGCGGATCTTGTGGGTATGGTGCAGGTACATTAACGACTCCAACAGGTAATTGACTGGCTTGATTCATGAAACCACCAAGTTGAGCCGCTTGATTCATGTAACCGGTAGCAGGTTGTGCTACTCGATAACCATATTGAGCCATAAGATTCGTGTTCAATGCCACGTTAGGACTGACTCTACTAGCGGCGCTCTGCATTTGAGGACAGGTACTTCCAGGATCGAGAGTTTGACGATATAGGCTTTCGCTTGGATATGGTTGTGCAAGAGACGCCATATTTGCATTTGCCGATGATCTTGAAGTTGATCTACTCGGTGGTCCTGGAGTAGTAGGTGGTACTGTGTTGACATTATAATAATTTTTTGCATAACCAAGAGGTACTTGAGGTGGTGTTGGTAATTGTCTCGACGTTTGCGGTGGTGTCATAGTGTGCGGTATAGGAGGTGGTGGTGTTAAATTCATCGCTGGAGGAGGCGTAGGAGGAATCATCTCTAATCCATTAGTCAATTGTTGTAATTTTGCTAAACTGCACGAATTTGTAGTTTGATGATTTCCAGAAGCTGAGAGAGAAGGTGCTGGTGTATGCGAATGCGGTGGCATTGCGCTTGTTTGAATATAAAAATTTGTCGCTGTAGTACATGGCGTCGGTGCACCAGATCTGCTACTTCGATGTTGAATCACGTATGTATTTTGCGTTGGGAAAGTTTGAGAAGCAACAGCCATATAATTTCCTTGAGAAATAACAGCCATATTGTGTGAATGAGCAGCATGCGTGTGAGAATGAGGGTGCGGATGAGGAACAGGTGGTACACTCATTGACGAGGATTGTTGATATTGTGGAGGTACATGTGTCGTATGTGCAACCGTCGTATGGCTCGTGTGGGAGGTTGTATGACTTGTGTGAGAGGTGGTGTGACCTTGCGAAGAGACTTGAGCATGAGACGTAGGAGGTGTCGTTCGATGGGATCGGCTACTTTGTTGTGTCGATCTAGATCTATGAGTCGTTTGTGAACCACTAGCCCTTTTGTTACTATGAGATTGCGTTTGCGATTGCTGTTGTTGTTGATGTGCAGATTGCTGTTGTGCAGATTGTTGTTGTCCTTGAGATTGTTGTTGATTTTGACCATGCGTCATATTTTGATTTTGCGTTTGTTGAGTCAAAGATAATTGCATCGGTTGTGGTGTGTGAGATGGTGGCAAAGGTTGTGGTGTATGACTTTGTCGCATCGATTGAGGACTTTGCGTCGGTATACTCTGCGGTGTATGAGATTGCGAAAGAGGTTGTGGGGTATGAGATTGAGGTAACGGTTGCGGTGTATGACTTTGCGGAATAGGTTGTGGACTTTGCGTTTGTATACTTTGAGGCGTGTGAGATTGCGGAGTCCGTGGCTGCTGAAGAGATTGAGGTGTATGAGGCTGATGCATCGGATGAATATTAACATGCGTTGGTGGAGTATGTTGAGGCATCGAGCAATCGGTGTATTGTACTTGCGGCGATATATTTACACCGGCGGACGTAACCGGCGGAGTTATTTGCATAGGTACCGAAATTGGAACCGTAACTGATGCTGGCATCGAGGGTAATGCACTAGGTGGTCTTTCCACACTATTTTGTGACGCAAGATCACTTGCGATCGATGTAGGAGACTCCAGTCCTAACTGACTTACGTCTAAATCGCAATGACCGTAATGCAACGAATGAACTGAATTCGTTGTTGAATCAGGTGTGTAAACTCCCATAGATGGTAAATCAGGTTGCGAAGGAGGTGTTCGTTTTACCGAACCAGGATTATCCAAATGTGGCGTGGTTTTACCACTTTCGGGTGAATTTTGTTTCAATTCTTCAGAGTGTGTTTGAAGATGAACAGTAGTTTCTTGTTGTTCGATAACGGGCAAAATTTTCTCTTGTGGCGTAAGTGGTCCTGTTTCGGGTGATGCTATATTAGAAATCACAGAAGATGATTCTTTTCTATTATCCGTAGATGTTGCACAACATGATTCTATCTTTGGTCTCGTCAATTCTTCTTTTGAATTTTTTAACATTAATCTTTCGGAAATTCCATCAACTTGTCTATAATTATTTACATCTTGACCAACAGTTTTAAATTTTTCAATTTCTTCTTCTTTAGGCGAAGAAAGGTCAGGTACCAATTTAGATGTTTCTGAATTACACATTGTTTTTTCAGATTTCTCTAAATCTTTATCAAATTCTCCTTTCGTAACTTCATTTTGTTTCTCCTTCCCTTTCCTTGCCTGCGCTCCTTCACGTTCGTTTTCGCTTTCGTTTCCGTTTCCGTTTTCATTTTCATTTTCGTTTCCGTTTCCATTTCCATTTCCATTTTCATTTTCATTTTCATTTTCATTTTCATTTTCGTTTTCATTTTCATTTTCGTTTTCGTTTTCATTTTCATTTTCGTTTTCATTTTCATTTTCATTTTCTTTTTCATTCTCATTTTCATTTTCATTTTCATTTTCATTTTCATTCTCATTCTCGTTCTCATTCTCATTTTCATTCTCATTCTCATTTTCGTTTTCGCCTTCATCTTCACCCTCACCTTCAGCTTCACCTTCACCCTCATCATCATCTTTACTCGTACTATTTTCACCCTCACCTTTCCTCTGTATCTCTTCTTCTATGATACATAATTCTGATTCCGATTTCGGTTTTTGTAAAGAGAGAATGATATCAACATTCTCGAGTTTCTTTTCTTGTTGATTATCTTTTGTATTTTCAATTCGTTCGTTTGAATCATTTTTCACGCGAGTCACGGATTTCGATTTAGAGGCAGGTACTTCTTCTTCGCCTTCATCTTCGTCTCCTCCTTCGTATTCTCCTGGACTAGCAGATATTGTTACTTCTGTTTCCGGAAGAACGGTTGAGTCATTCTTTGAGGCATTGTCAGTATTACCATCATCAGCATTTTCTAGTGTACTATTATTGCTAATAACTAATTTTTCCGTCGTATTATCAATTTCTTTTTCCATAGAGACTATTGATAATTGTTCCAAGACGGGAGACGATTGTTGTCTCTTGCTCGTTAAAATAGAATTGTTCTTCTCTTCAGAACACGATGACGGAGATAACAATGGTGGAAGTATCACAGGATTTTCGGATCGATCTTTCATAAGGATTTCAGGTTTCAATTGCGGCATCTTTAACGCTTCTTTCTCGACTTTTGCTCTTCCCCGTCTCGATACTGGCAAAGTTTTCAACATATCTTTTGTATCATCTTTTCCGTTACACTGATTCTGTTCCGAACTGTTCTGTTTCTTTTCTTTCGCTTGCTTCGTTTGTAAGCATTTAGTTTGCCGGCTGGTCACTTTTAACAAAATATCATCGACTTTGCACTGTTTTTTCGTCGGCTTTTGTACTATCGATGACATTATTGGTTCCATCGCTTTTGAAGAAAACTTTTCCATCTCAATTATATCGTTCTTTTCTTTATCTTTCGAACAACTATCTTTATCCTTTGGCTTATCCCGTTCTTTCGCTCTCTCTTTTTCCTTTTCTCGTTCCTTATCTCTTTCTTTCTCTCGCAAAGATTCCCGTGTTCTTTTTCTACAACTGCCTTCAGACTTTTCTTCTTTTTCTTCGATCTCTGGTTTCTCGGAATGTTTTCGTTTTCGCATAGACGTTGTCGACGTTATTACCGATTCTCCGTCATAACGAGATATCTTCGGTGTTCTGATTCTCCGCCTGGACATCGTTGTCGTTGCTGTAGTCATCGTTACTACTGTGGTAGTGGTGGTAGTGGTTGTGGTAGTTGTTGTTGTCGTCGTTGTTGATCCTGTCGCTGACAAGGATATTGCTCTCGTCGAATTCATCAGATTTGTATTCTTTGAAGCAGTCACTGCTCGAGAATTCCTCGATGATGTTGATGCAACATTTTTTGCTTCCACTATCATGTGTTCTTTAATATTTTCTACCGATGCAGTGGCGACAACAACATTTCGACTCCTTTTTTCCGTATCTTTATTTGCTTCTTTCGTTTCGTTCGATTCCTTTGCTTCCTTCGCTTCTTTCATTGCTTTTATTTCTTTTGGTTCTTTCGCATCTTTGGTAAAAGAATCTCTTTGCGTGGAAGATTTCTGGCCCGTTTTCTGTTTCAGCGGTGAAGTTCTTCTCTGTCCTAATCTCCTACTCCTCGGTTTCTTTTTAATCTTTACTTTTTGAATTTTTTCAACGATGGTTGGTACGTGTTTCGGTTCCACGACGGGAGAGGACTCGGAACTGGTATCACCGCTTTCTTCCGGACTTTGATATGGATTAGGAATTTGCGTGAGCAATGGTATCCATCTAAGACAATCAGGATCTAATTTGATACGGGAACTCTTTCGTACTTTCGCCATATGAGCATCCACTTTGCTCCAATCAACTACCACAGCTACTTTAGAATTCCCCTCTCCCGGTAAATGGACCGATCTAACAAATCCCAGCAATTGCATAGCAGTTGCAATATCATGAGCTGACACACCAGTCTCCTTTGTTATATCTCCTAATTTAATATCCGTGGAATCTCTATGAGCATCGAGATATTCGAGTACCACGCTTTTCCAAAAAGAATGATACGATACTCGCCCAAGATCGGAAAGTGGTTTCTCCGGCGTCCCAGGGATTCCTTCCACTTTAGACAGTAGATAACTAAATTCGATCAAGAATCTTCCGAATCCTTGTCTTTGATATTGCGGTAAAGTCATGATACATGACACGTTGTATCTTTGCGCGGGACAATGTTTCTCTTTGCTGAAATAACCAACTAAATGACAACCATATTTGTCGTTTTTCGTTACTGCGTAAAATAAAAATGGTTCTACATCGTAGTACAATGTCTTATGATCCAAGAATAATTTCGCTAATAGACACAAATTTTGACAATATATCTTGTTCACATTTCCATCGATCTGAAATATAACAACAATCAGAATTTTTATTTGATTCGTAATTTTGTTTATGCGAAAATAATAAATATCATTTGCAAATTATACCTCAAAAACAGATAATCCATCACATCTGTAGATTTCAGTAGCCGGTGGATGCCTCCATTGGCATTTATCCATATGCCTGTCAAGTACGGCTCGACTTTTTGTATATTTTAAACAGAATTCACAGAAGAATAATTTAGGTAATCTTGCGTACTCTTGGGGAAATGGGCTAGAATACCATGTCTCTACTTCATATCGACCAAAAACTATAGCCGCGGGATTCCTAATGCCATTTCCAGTATTTCCCGTATTGCTCGTATTGTTTCCTGGATTCACTGTCACAATTTCCTCAGCATCGTTCACAGTAGTTAATCGAGCTGCT
>NW_028256703.1:5622500-5700000 GCF_048593485.1 Apis florea
CCGGCACATGTTGGAGAGCAATCGTCGCAAGACCATGTTATACCCCTTTCAACGAGATTCGAAAGTTCAGGTGGTGCGCAAGAATTATGTAAAGCTGCACCACATACACTACATCTGCTCAGTTTTTCGGAAACATTGCGTTTTGTATTATTATTATTTCCAGCTATCGTCGCGCCAAGACATTCTCTGCATATAGGTAATGGAGCTGGCAACTGCAACAGAATTGAATAATATATTTTGATATATATCCGATTTAACGATAATACATACACACACACACACACACACACACACACACACACACACACACACACACACACACACACACACACACACACACACACACACACACACACACACACACACACACACACACACACACACACACACACACACACACACACACACACACACACACACACACACACAGATACAATATTTATCCATAATATATAATATATAATATATAATATAATATAAAATATATTATAAAAGTAATATGATTTCATTATATCTTCCATATTATATATAATCTGTACATATATAATTTGCACGAGTTCCGAATAAGATATTTTTTCGTGTTTCTTATTATATATACATCGATGAAACGAAATCAAATGATTAAAATAAATTACATTCTTCTCCCATGTTTTTCCCCTCCCATAGTTTTCGAATTTTGAGAAAAATATTTTCTTACTCTTTTTTTTATCCTTTTTTAAACGTATAATTTTAATAATTCAAGAATACCATTACAAACAAAATAGAGAAATGTTGAAAAAAAGCACGACAAGTGATTGAACAACGATGATCTTTACATTTCAATTAATCGAATATTTTTATTTGATTTCGATCAATCATAATATTCACAAAAACAATTTTAACGTACAAGAAATATACATAATCATGATAGCCATGATCCACGTCTCGAAATAACGACCTGTTGCTTGGCGAGCAACTACCAGCTATAACTAACAGCTATACGACTGATCGATCTATCTTTAATCCTATCCTTTTCTTTGACTTTTTAATTTCTTCATAGATACAATTCTTTAACGCTGAAAAAATATATATGGATAACAATATTCGTATACACAAAAAATATTTTCCCTGATATTTTGATTATATTTTGTTTTTTAAAAATAAATTTTAAACTTTAAATGCGAATTCAACTTTAATTTATTTTATAACACCATCGATTTAAGAAACAAGTACTAATATTACACATACTATGTAAATACATCGAAGAACAATATCATCAAATCTATCATCTCGAATATATTCCATATTCATTTATGCATTCATTTATATATTCTTTATTATCCTATGTATATATCTATTATATTGGAAAAAAATTAAAAAAAAAAAATTTGATAGAGATCTATATATTTATCTCTCGATTGTATCGATCTCTCTTAATGCGTTCGTTTCAAATGCGAAACTAATATCAAATTTAATAAAAATATGTTACTATTCGATGATTTTATTTTATTATTTATCGTATGAGAGAGAACGAAGAAAAAATCATATAAAAAAAATTTAAAACGTAGAGAAAAAGAATTAAAATGAAAAAAAAAAAAAAACTTGAAAAATTGTAACTTGTCAAATGTATTATATATTAATATAAATGCAAATAGATATTAAGTGACGCGGAGCAACGAAATCGAGAACAAGTTGAGAATTCAAGAAGGAAGGACAGGAATGAGAGAAGAGTGGGGGTACTGAGCAAGCGGAGGAAAGGGGAGATTGGCAGGATCGCGCCGGCGTGATCGTTGGATAACGTCGGACTTTCCGTGCTCTCTGCGGCTTGACACGCATAAAACGCGGTCGGCAGGAGAACAGAGAGGAGAAATGAATGCGATAGAAGAGAGGGAAAGGGGTGAGATGAGAGGAAAAGAGATAGAGATAGACGTGCATGGAGGATCAATAAGAGAAGCGATATACAAACGAGTCACCGGAAGTTGACCGCGATAGCGTATCGTCCTGAGTCTTGCTCCTCTATTCAAATTCCCCTCAAACGTGAAACCGCGACTAACCATCTTGAGGCGTGGGCACATGCCGTGACGACTCCCTAACTACGAACATAGGACCGTAACGATAACGCATATGTATTTTCCTCTTTCAATTCCTGTAAACTATGAATTATATGTAATATATCCGTAATATCTCTTCATAATTTACCGTTATTTTTTTTCATGATAATTGTCTATCTTTCATCTATATTAATTTTTATTGTATGTGTCTGTATCAATTGATTATGAATACATATCTCATAAGTATTTTGAAAATAAACATGTTATATTTATTATATCTATATATTTTTTCTCAAATTATATTTTGGTCGACTTAAATCTTTATTGTGTATTTAATTAACGACAGATAGGATAACGTAATAAATTTTATTATTTGTATTTACAAAAAAGATATTGCGACAAAAACAGTCAATATTCAACTTCATTTCGAAAATAATTTCAAACACAATCATAACTTTGGAATACGTTAATACGATCTATCAAGCATGTAGATGACGAATTATTTAACAAATTCAAGAATTGATATTAAACTAAAGCAATAATTCATAAATACTTAGATGATGATATATATTTATATCCTACTTACTTAATAATCGAACAATTAACGCAACATTTTAATTATTTTACCTTGTAAATTAAAATAACATATATGACGTTGTGATATATTTTGTTCACAGATGTTTATACCGTGGCGGTACAATATTTATTCGGTTACTGTGGTTGCCAATTCGCATATGGGTATTATGTATTACTACATTGTGCATATTGTCCGATGCAAAGAAGTAAATATTGCAAATGTTCACGCTAATCTATCTGTGAAACGATAGATGAAAATATTGAATCATCTGTGAACGTTTCTTATTAAAACTTAATAATCGATTAATGATATGTTTGTATTGAAAGATAACGATAATGTAGAGAAAGATGCGCAAGTTAAACAAATTCAATTATGAATCTGATGCGAATCAATAGCTCTATAGCACTTATGTATATTGCGTATGTACAATTTATTACTGTATTGATGTTTTGAGTGAATGATACATAATAATATATAATGATATTTTTAGTATTTAGTATTTTTATTATTATTTATATTTTTGCAACAAATATATCTTTTTTTTTTTGTTTCATCTATATTAACAATCCAAAAAAATAATATTCTAGATTTTCTATTTTAATATTCTTTATTTTCTTAATACATGCGTTGACGCATATTGTTACTTGATACGGAGCAGCGTAAAAATAATTCCAAACAAGAAGAGGAAAAAAGAAGCAAATATCTTATATTTACAATTTGCTTCGTCACATGCGATGAATCTTCAACGCGTAAATTTTAATCCTATAGATATGCGCGTGCGCGCATATATATGCATATACGCGTATATACGAAAAAAACGAATGTCGAATCATTATCGATGATGACAATTCGATAGTTACCGTTCGATAGTTGAGAGGAAACAAATTGTCAAATTTTTAACGAAACATATATAAAACGTAATTTCAATTACGAAAATTAAAAAAAAAAATTAAAAAAAAATCAAAGATACTGAAATATAACGTATAATTAACAAATAATGAAAAAAAATCAAACTCACCTTATGTACAGGGGGTTCCGGTGGCACAATATGAGCATTTTCTCCATGTTTCTTAAGATAAGGTGGCCTATCCGGTTGCCGAAAAAGTCTACCATCCTGAATCACAAGTCCTCGATCGACTGCTCTTTTAGCAGATAGTCTAAGCGCTGTTCTTAAATCACCTTCCGCTTCTTCCTCAACTGTATGACTTTGTCTGATGTATTTTTCGATGTTCTTCAGGGTTGATCCCTCCCTTTCTCCCAACTCTCTAACAGCCTTACCCAGTACTTTACTAAGATCGGAGGCCTTGCCAACCTTGAGCGGTTTCGATTGCAACCCACCAGGATCTTTGTACGAGGATTGTCCTTTATTAAAGAT
This sequence comes from Apis florea, assembly GCF_048593485.1. NCBI lineage: Eukaryota > Metazoa > Arthropoda > Insecta > Hymenoptera > Apidae > Apis > Apis florea. Next base: position 5,626,483 of record NW_028256703.1, read on the forward strand.
CTTGAGCACATCGCCACGTTTTACAGCAACTTCCAAGTGTTCAGCGATTTCCTCTTCGTGATAATTATGGTGTTGTCGAATCGCGTGACATATCCGCTCGACACTCGGCCTCTGTTTCTGGCTGCGTATTTTTCGGATCGCATCCAGGAACCAGGCCGACCACGTGTCAGCGGACTCGGGTTCGTCCATTTCTCGTCTCCGTCGGCCGTCTGCCGACGAAAGCGGCGGCGGCGACACCGGCGACGACAATCACGTACCAGGCCAGGTTATACACACCCGATGAACAATGCTCGACTGTCTACGAGTTAGTTTTTACGAGCAGGACTTATGACACTCACATTCTGCGCCTTTAGTATGCAGGATTTTCGTACGAATTGCTTCACATCTCCATTCCAAGGTCACATTACGATTCTTATGCTGATCCTAAAATCAGTATATACACATAAACGAATTAATATCTTTCTTTCTTTTCTTTTTTCCTATCCCTCTTCACTAATTAACATATAATATAGATATTCATCAAATTAGTTACATATCTACATTTTATTAGTCGTCATGTTCGATTACTATATGCGATAATATCATGGCTGTAACGCATATATATATATATATATATATATATATATATATATATATATATATATATATATATATAATTATGATGCATTATTTGAATACGAAATTCGATTAATTTAAAAATTTTTTGAAATTTTATGAAAAATATTGTACGTATATGATCATCCTCTTACAAAACTTATTTTTCGATTAATCAACTCTTTTCAGTTTATCCAGAAACATCCGATATTGAATTCGATATTTATCACGAAATCGTTTAAAATTATTCAATTTTTTTAAATTATTATCAATCAATTGACCGATTTTCTTTTAAATGACAAACTTTCTCCTCAACATAAGCAAACCCGATATATATATATATATATATATATACATATATACACACACATATATATGTAGACATATAAAGAGACATTTTAAATCATTATATATATGTCGACATTGCATAACTTAATATAACCTGTAAATACATGTAATTTACTAACATAAATTGTATATGTATATTTGTATATATACAAATTTTACGATCATAATACTGATTTTTAAAATAAATCCGCAAAAAATTGTATAATGAGTAATTTTTCAGTTTTTTTTCAGTATTGATTTTCTGCTCAAAATCAATTATCAAATTTTCATTTATTCTCGTTCTAATATATATATATACATATAAACAAATATTCAACAACAAATAATTTTATATAAAGAAAGAAAATGTACTATCTGTCTCTATATTATTATTATATATTAATAAATTATAATAATTCTGAATGAATCTACTATTAATGAATAATCTACGGTTGATGAATAAAAAAAAAATTATATTACTTAAAAAGTGAAACAATTTATTTAGAATAAGCAATAATGCAACATTGTTTATATTGATTAATCTACACTAGCGTTAACAACGTTATATTTAATTTTTCTGATAAATATAGCAAATATTCTATTATTAAGCATTCCCATATTGTTTGCAATTATTATTCGTTAATTAACAATCAATGATTGATTAACAATCAATGATTGAATAATAAATGAATCGACTGATAAATCTAGTAAACTTAATATTCCTTATTTATGAATGGAAATTGGACATATTTTAAAAACATATTTTATAATATGATTAATCTTCGTATAAAACTTATGCATATCATTGATTAAAAATTTTGAGAGAGATATATATCGAATTAGAAAGAAAAAATATATAAATGAGGAAACAGAATATAAGACAAATCGTAATATAATAAATAAATATGATAAATAAAAAACTATTTGTCTATATCTTTTTTTTCACTTAAATTGTAAACATTAGATTTAGTTTCAATTTTAATCGACCAATTATCGGCAAACTTCCAACAATTATGGAGAACAGGAACATATACGGAAATCTCGACATCGAGCAAAGAAAGGAAAGAGAGTGGGAGAAAGAAAGAGAAGCGTCAAGCGAATGAATGCACTATACACTCAGAATTTTCTGTTGAAAATCGATGAATGTAGGTACTTATATTATCTATAAATCTTTTCCACGACACTTCAATATTCAACACTTTTTTATAAATATAATTTTTTCTAATTCATACCGTTATTATAAAAAATCAAATATATTGATTGAACGAAAATATTTTCTATCCAATTTACCTATCATATCCGTTTAAGATACACGAAAATGTATATAGTATAATTAGAGAAAGAAGGATAGCTAGTAGTCAGGCCGATTGACTCTATTTGCTGGGGCCTTTCTCATCCGACGGAGAGGTAAAAGAAAGGATGGCAACAGAGAGAGCAGCTGCCACTGAGAAAACGGACGGTTACTGAATGGTTTCTACTACTGCTGACTTGGTATTTGTTAGTTCTGATACTCGTTCGTTATATTTCGTTTTTACATATGTTTTACTTTAATTAATGCTTAAAAAACCTACATATATATTTATTAACAAACATTTGCTCAAGATTACATATTAGAAAATTAATTTCAAAATTTTTTATTACGAATATATAAAAAGATTAAGAAAAAATTAATTTCACCTGAGAGATATATTTGCTAATAATCACCAACTGGTTACCGTCGGTAGCCATTTTAATCTTAATCATAGCCAATTTATAATTTTAACTTGAAACACATACTTCCATGCAAATCGAAAATCTTGTCTGATGCTTTTCAAACAGAAATAACTGTTACAAATTGTTACAAATCACGTTTTTTGTAAAAAGAACACTTTGTATAACTAGTAAACGTAATCGCGACGGCCGTCGCCCACAAAGTCACAACTAATGCTACTGTCTATCATCTAACAATTAATCGTAATTATATTAAAACACTAAATTTTCCATACTTCTTGCTTAGATATTTTGTACACGATATACAATTAAGAAAAATATAAAACTATTCAATTACATGTCCAAATATACAATAAGGACACAAATTTCTCGAAGCCCGACGGGCAGCCATCTTGGGTAGGCACGGTCAACTCTCCGCTGTTTCGCACAATTTTTCGCGCGCAAGAATAATCTTTTAATTACAACATTGTACTGTTTATTTTTACGAAGGAACGCCTGACAAGTTAATTTCATTCGATAATACACTTGTTCGACCATAATACGAAAAAATTATCGAGAACAAGTAAGGAGAAACACTGCGTATAGAAAATTATCTTCCTCTCTCTTTTGCACTCTATTGTACACTCACTCTCTCTCCCTCTCACTCTTTCACGAACTGGCGGCCCGACCCGCTAGCCCGTATGCGTCTGATGATAATTCGCGTGGTTCTCTTGCAAGGTATAACGAAAGATCATTTGCTTTACCTGACCCTAGTAATTCCATGTATAAATCCACAATGAAATCCACACAGATCACTAGATACTCGTACACAGGATATTCAATCACGATCACTAATTATCTCGCGACAACGGCGTCACATTTCACACAAATCAACAAAGGTTACCCACTTGACAAAGATGGCGGTCGCGGGGGTTACACACTGCGCGCACGCGGTGGGGAGCGCACTGCGCACACCGCGCTCACAGTTACGGCGAAATCATGAAACAGTCGTAGGGGCACACGTTTTCGTCGACCAATCAAACCGTCTACTTTGACTCGTACACTCTCATTACCGGTCACACGTGCCTCGCTTTTCGTTCGTTTTCTGGCGCGCGCGCACACATGCGCATCATTTTTATATATCTACATTGTATCTTATGGGATATCTGAAATAAAACACTTAAAGCGCGGGAGTACACGGTATAATAAAAACGAATATAAAAAATTAGATTAATAATTGCTGTTATTATTAAAAATATCTGATATTTATATATGCAGTTCATTATATATATATATTTTTAATCATACTTCTTACCTTCACTATGGCCGTCATTTGCTTTGCGATCACTTTGACCATTCCCAATCAGTTCCTCACATCACACACGCGCATCTGCTATATGACGCTATACGGAAGCTTTGTCAACGAGTTTTCAGGATCGTATCTTTCTGCTTTTGAACCATGTACTTATAAATATTATTTAATTATAAATATTATTACACTTCGTTTTATAAACTATTGTTCCTCTTTGTTTCTTTTTTCTCTTCATGAAATTATCAAAATTTAATAATATTTTTCTTTCAAATATTTTTTTAATATAATTCCTATCAATTTATATATAAAATAAATAATAAAAAAAATATAACAATTAATTTTCACTTAAAAAATAAATTTAAAAATATATTAAAAATTATAATTTAAAAAATTTGATGATAGAAAAATCTTCTTTATAATAAATATATTATTTCGTTCTTTTAATTATATGAATGGAATATTATGTAGGTATTATAGAATTCCTAAAAAAACAATTTTTTCAAGTAAATTGCATCCATTGCATCTTTGGTCCGCTTTATAACTTTCTGCACGTATGCATGTACTATATCTATCATTCGACGCAAGCATGTTACGTGATCGCATCACTCCGATCATTTTAAAAAATTCATATTTCATAATAGTATTGAAAAAATTATCGTGCGAAGGTGATTGCATGTATTTTTATTATATTCTATACAGATGAATTAATTGTAAATAACAGTTGTTAATTTTCGAATAAAATAATTTATTGCTTCATATTGTATCAATTATATTTGTTACTTTATCATTTTAACAAAGAATATCATAAAATAAAGCAAATTAATTAAGTTTATTAAATTTTTTTTTAATATATTTATCTTATTAATATTTTTCTTTATATGAATTTAATATTTATTTTTTTCAGTTATTCAATATTTATTAATCAATTAATAATGTTATTAAAAATCATTTATAATTAATAACAATAATTAATAACAATGCTGATAATATGTTTTGTGTTTCATTCCAAATTCTATTATACCGCTCGTATTTTCTTATTTTTATTATCCACATTTATTATTAATTAGTAGAATGAAAATTTTAAGAGTATAAAGAATATTCACTCGATAAATTAATTTGTTAAATTAAACGAAAATCGAGGTAAAAAAGTTGTTAAAATATTTATTACACATATATATATACATATAAACATATACATATTATTATATGTATATATAAATATATATATACATATTATATATTATGGTTGTATAATTATATATTATATATATGTATATATATATATTATATAAATTATATATATATATATATATATATACATAAATAAACAAACAAACAAATACACACATATATATATATGTGTGTATATGTATATAAGTACAGAATTTACAATTAACTAACTTATTTAAGCATTGTCAAGGAGTAAAATTAGGTTTCCCTTCGTAAGTACATCCAGATCTCTGTAAAATTTGAGTTGCAGCCCAAATTCCACATCTCACACAAACTTCTATACTTCTATCTTGAATAAATTGAGCCAAAAAACCTGAAAATAATATAGTACATGATAATTTTTCGAAAAATCACATATAATTAATTGATATATAAATTAGTTTTAATATCGTATGATGTAATTATATATATATATATATAAAAATATGTACCTCCAACAAATGCATCACCTGCTCCATTAGTATCTACAACTTTCTCTTCTGGAAGTCTCATAGCGGCAAATTCCATTATAATATTATCTTTTACAACTAATATATTGTCAGGACCTTGGGTTATTATAACAATTCTTTGTCTTTTTTTATTAATCTTTTCCATTTGTGATAATTTTAAAGCAATTTCTTTTCTATTTGTAGTTTGAAAATCATTTGCTTTTGCAAATGCATCAGCTTCCACCTCATTACCAAATAAGATATCAACATAAGGAAGAGCTGCCAACATTGGCTTTTTATAATATTCACATAAAAATGGTGCACTGAGATTCATTATAAAAATTTTATTTTTTTCGAAAGCATGTTTAGCAATTACTTGAATTGTTTCTGGGCTTACAGTTAAAAAAAAACCCTAAAATTCAACATTTAACAACATTTGATAGATAATAATATAAAAACTTTAGAAATATTTTACATTATACATACAGAAACATAAATGTATTCAGCAATTTCAATAAGATTTTTATTTTCAGTTTCTTCTATGTGTGAAAGTGAAAAACAAGTAGCTGCAGCCAAATTGGCACACAAGGAACGTTCATTTCCAGTAATAAGGACTGCACAAGTACCGGTAGGTTCTTTTTGTGTATATTGATAACGAACATTCAAGCCATCTGCACGTGCTCTATCCTCTAAAATTTTTGAGTACTTGTCCATCCCAACACAGCCCATATAAGTTGCAATATTTGGTTTCCCCAGGAACCACTGCAGAATATTTCATATTTGGTATTTCTAATAATTTAACATTATAATTATATATAAATTATATTGAATTATATTAATACAATTATATATCAATTATATTAAATAATATTAAATTATTAGAAATATATTTATATATATATTATAATAATAATATAATTAATTTTACTTGTGCTACTCGCATAGTATTTTGTACAGAACCACCAGCGATAAAATCTGCTTTGTACAATTCAATTAATTCATCGTACATGGGTTTGTGTTTTTCTTCGGCAAGAATTGCATCATTAGCATTCAGATCATATTTTTTTAAAAAATTGCTATCTACAGTTGCCGAGATATCAAGAAGAGGATTACCCATGCCTAGTAGAATACCCTCTCTGAAATATATTATAAAATTATTTTGATCATATGTAGAATAAATAGATTTTATTCGAACACATTAGAAATATGGTTATTTTATATTCAAAATAAATTGATTTAGATATTAAATATATACACATATTTTTGCTTTCTTTTCTATCATAAGTTTCTATGTTAAAAAAAAAAAAATTTCAGTATACTAACAATAAAAATTTGTCTATCATATAACCTATCTATCATCTTTTCGATCACAATATATTTTAATTATATATAAATTTGAAAAATATAGCTAACTACATATTATTAAAAACAATAAATTATTTTCATTTTAACGAAATTCAAAAGATAAAAATTAATATACTTATAAAGATATAATCAAACATGTGCATGTGAAACATACTTTAATATAACCTCTATCTTAAATTAAAATATTTTTAATTCTAATTAAAATAAAAAATCAAAATTATCATAATATTATACATTATCATACCGTAAGTCTAACGCCATTTGTTACTATTTTTGTGAATTTCTAGAAATAATATGCAACATATGAATATAAACGATACGCCACTACTCCGTAATAGAAATATTTGTTACTTGCTGTTGCAAAATCGAAAGATATCACGTGCACATAATATCATGTTTATATTAAAATAATAGATTAAACAGTAATAGTAATTACTTTTTATAGATCAACTGAACATTATTATATATTTTATATTTTATTATTTATATATGTACGAGCGAACGCATGTGTGTATATGTAACGTGTATGAAAATTCAATGAATATTAACACAAATTATTGAATATAAATTTAAGAATTTATCATCATATTGATTAACATTCACATTGAAAATTTTTCATTATACATATAATTATAAAATATACATATATTTGTTTGGTATAATTATTAAATATAAATATAAAATTATCATTAAATAAGCTAATTTATAAAAAAATTATAAAAATATAATTTAATGCATTATTTTAATATATATCTTTTCACAAAATGATTCAATAATAGCCTATAATATACATTCTTTATTTTTTTTTTATTCTCTTTTCATTACTATTTTCTTTTTTAAACTTTTACTTTACAACCAAATTAGGTCATTTATAAAAATTTTATACAATAATATATAATATATAATTTTATAATAAAATATAAGAATTTTATATAAGATATAGAAATTTAAAAGAATAAATTTTTAATTAAAATAAAAAAAAAACTATATTAACGTAAAACTATATACATTATATTTTTATGTTACATTACAATTTGAAAGGATAATATCATTGTTATAAATATATAAAATAATGTCATATTTTCAAACTTGCAATATAGTTATCATTTAAGGAAGTACTTTATGTATAATTTTAATAATTATATCATTCAACCATTTATAATATAAATAATATTTATTAGAGAATTATATATTTTTTCTTAGTTAATAATCATTTATCATACTTTATTTTTGTTTTCATTTTTTCATATTTTGATTTTATATATATTTTATATATTGTTTTATATATATATATATTAAATAAATTATTAATTTTAATTTGATTAAATTTACTTACCGCAAAATTTTGATACGAATTAAGTCCATTACATATATAGAAAGATAAATTTAATCATATCAATAATTAAATCAATTCAAATAATAAATATTGATTATACATCAATATTTGAAAATTTCCTATAAGATATTCATACATCTTCAAAATCAATTTTTTATTAATATTTATTAATATATATAATATATATGTACAAATTGTCTTTAAACGCAGTTGCTAATAAAAAAGAAAAAAAAAATAGGATTGGGATTAAGGAAAAATAAAAATTTATACATGATACGATTATCATATTGAAGATCAATATATAAATAAAAAATATATGGAATATAAAATGGCGAATTTAAACAATGAAATGCATAATTATTATGATATATTAAAATATCTGGAATGCAAAATGGAACAACAAGGAAGATGAGTAGGATTTTACTTCCTTACAATACCTTTTTATATTTTCATATATTCAAGAAAATCATGAAAATATCCAATATTAGCATAATACGGAAAAATATTGCGATGAATAAATTTGCAGCATCATCATATCCAATGCTTAAATTCTGGACACCTAATTCACAAATGTTCTTCATATTGCAGGTTTGAATGTACATACTGTGCATACTGCTGCATCTCCTAAGAAAGAAAACATGACTCTCAAAAAGTTCGGCTTGCAAAGAGGCTATGAATTTTAATGCTTTGAGGGAAAAGAATACATTTTTTTTTGCTTTCATTTTGCGTTTTCACGCAGATCAGAATGATACTGAGTAAACTTGCCTTGTAGGTACAATGTAGTTTACACCCAACATATTTATCCAGAATGGAATCTATAGTGCCACATTCACCATCACCTTTGTCAGCCATGGCGTCTCCCTCTTTCTCAATGAAGTATAGAAGTTGTCCTCGTTGACAATTACATCTCATCACAAAGGATATACGTCGTATTTATTTTTTTCTTTCTTTCTTTTTTGTTTTGTTTTCTTTTTCCCTCCCTTATTTTCTATGTTTATCTTTTTTCTCTTACTTTTTCTCTTCGTTATCGACACCATCAAAGTCCAGACTCCTTCCACGTCCAGAAGCGATACGAGGCAGGGATCTATCGTGTCCTATATCATACATCATATTACAATATGCATAATATTTTTTTTAAATTTCTCTGCGTCGCGTCTTTTTATCACTTTTTTTGAAAATTGACAATGACCCGGTACGAAAATGCAATTTTCACGCATGTGAACAATTATAATTATTATTATTATTATTATTCAATGCTCACATTGCGCGTGTCTTCCCGATTTCTACACATTATCGATAATATTGCACCTTTAGTTTCTTCCTCATTTGTTTTTTTTCTTTAATTTGTACATATATTTGTTTTAATTTTCACTTTTTCAAAAGACGCGCGTCACACATGTTTTTTATAATATTATCGAGTAAAGTATACATTTATACGTTATTCAGTAGTTTCGTAGAGGGATTCATATGTAATTTCCGACAAAAATTTGACACGGGAATTCTCATACCATCGATTTTTTTTTTTTTAAGTTTATATAGATTTCAATAAACCCGCACGACGCATTTCGACTTGAACGATTGCAATGGTTTCAACGGTTCAACGGTAAAACAATATTATCGAGAGTAATAAATATTATAGAATATGTTTCTAAAAACCATAGAAAATCAACGTATATAAATCATCATCATAAATATTTAAATCGACGTATTATTCGACGATTCATAGAGAATATAATCTTCGACAACTTGATTTATCAAATATTCATCAAATATGGAAGAAAGTTGCGCTTTCCATATTCAAATTTCGAACACGATGATGCTATATATGGATTTACATTTTTTTTACTCGATCCATTGATTAATTCACATTGATATATTCTACTGATTAATCGCGTAGTATATAAGTCGCACGTATCATCGAGATTGGCATTGCAAGAATAAATTCCATTTATTCATACAAAAGGAAAAATTCAGTTGGATTTCTTAAAAAAATTTTCTTTTTTTTTCTTTTTAAGAATTCATTTTATACCTAAAAATACGTTTAATTAATATTATATATCTATATTAACAACAATCATTTTCATAGATTTTTTCATATTTTAGTTTTGTAAAAATATAAGAATTTAGCCTGAATATCTTTCGATTGTAAATTATGATAGCTATCGTTAAATAGAATTATTAATAAGATTATTCATTATCATAGAGAAAAATCTACTTTTCACGAATGATTAAGTATTAATTCATAGAAAAGAAAAAGTTAGTCAATATTTCAATTATATATGTATTAACAAATGTATAGAAAGAATAAGGAAAAAGAATGTAAAATAATAAAATAACACGATATATATGAAGTGAAAAATGTACACAAATTTAAAAAACCATTGTTCGCGTTATTCTGGATAAGTTTATTTATATTATTTTTTTAATATTAGAACGATGTTTTTAAACGAGAAACATTACTTTATATGATAATGGAATAATGAATATAAGTATCGAGTAATTATTGAGATTAATATTTGTCCTTATATTACTTGCGTATCAGATTTTTGCACAAATATAATAAAAAACAAAATGAAAAAATAAATTGTTTTTTTCTCCGCATTTATAATAATAATGAAAATGGGTAATACAAGAACGTAATTGCGCGAATATAAAATAATACGCATATTTATTTTTTTTTTTATCTTTTAAAGAGTGCGACGTGAAAACGAAGTCGACACGTATATATATATATATATATATATATATATATATATATACGAATATATCCAGGGATTGTCAATATCGTGGGTTCAATAATCACGACACGTTTGTAACGCGCGATACGCAGGAAGCCAGATAGAGCGCACATCCGTTTACCCAACCATTACGGGGGCGAACAATTTCTTTAGAAGGTAAAAAATATCGTTAAGGTAATGTAGATTGGATGATATTATACAGGGTAATGGTCGAATGAGAGAAGGAATTCAATAGGAGGCAATTAACTTGAGTGAGACGAAAAACAGTGCAAATAATGATTAAAGAACACGAAACGTCTTTTTTGTGAATCTTCACAAATACATTGTTATTACATTCCTTTTTTAAACCATTATTAGTATGATATTATCATTAACCTAATTACCATTGAAAACAGGTCGTATCATCAAAGAAAAAAGGAATAGGGGAAAACGATGGGAGAGAAATATTGTACACGTCGTTACGTGTATACGCTACTCGAAACGAAAAAACGGTGGTCATTGGTACATACATATATATACATACATATATATATATATGTGTGTGTGTGTGTGTGTGTGTGAGTATGTGTGTGTGTGTGTATGTTGTGTATATATACGCACGCGCGGGTACGTATGTATGTGTCAATGTGTATGTTTGTTTGTATATATGTATGTATGTATGTATGATGTGTGTGTGTGCGCGCGCGCGCGTGTGTGTGTACGTACGTACGAACGTATGTACGTATTTATAAGCTAAACAGAGCGCTGTTGCGATTGCCGTAATCTTCGGTAATTATTCACGTATTAATTCTAAATATGTTAATAAAACGATATTATGTCACTACAGATTAATGATAATAATGTTCGCACGACCGAGATTTGGATTCCCATACAGAATCGACGCATCCTACGAGTCTATTGGGTCTCTGAAATCGTATCTTTAAGATTTGTGTAATAATCTGGAAACGATTCGAATAGTCGAACCCGCACGCACTTTTCTCGTTTCTTGAAAGAAAAGTTACATAAATACGATATATCTATTATTTCGTATCGAAAAAGCATTATGATTAGGAAGGATATTACACGGTATCGGTGATACACGCACGCACATTTTATTTAATTATCTTCGACGTTCCTTAATATCTTAAACGGCAACCGTTATCATCGCATTATATCGAACAACCGTTCCGCTAGTTGCAACGCATTTTTACACGAAATTCCGTTCCTGCCTGAATAATAAATTGGGAATTATCCGAAGCGACAAAAATATCGCACATAATGTAAATTAAACGCAACAAACTTTTATTGTTTCTTATATTATATATAAATGATATAAGAAAATAGAAAAAAGAAAAGGAAAAAAGAATAAAAGACATTTGCAAATGAACGTTCGGACGATGCTCTGATTTTGTGATTGCGACACGTTACAAAACGCACGATTTTGTTGAGAGAGAGAGAGAGAGAGAGAGAGGAGAGGGGAGGAGAGGAGAGGAAACGAGGGAGAGGGAGAGAAAGAGAGATATCCGATATTGTCCATACTTGCTCAGATCTTTCATTCCATACTTTTAATTTTATTCAACGCAGTGACGGTAATTGAGTGTCTGTTGTACATGCACGGAAGTTTTATTTACGAGCGAAAAAAAAAAGTCCGCGCTGCTCACGGGCGCGTCATCGTCACAGAAACGGTCATCGAACACGACGCGACATACATATGCATACATACATATATACATACACACGTATATATGTATATATTACATACGTATGTATGTATATATGCATATAATATATATATATATATATATATATATACACACATACACACACAAACGTATATATATACATATAAACACGTATGCATTTATGTATGTATAGCGTTATAAGCCTCGTCCTACCTGTATATTTTGAGATCTTGAATTCGAATGAATTAACCATGATAAAGTAATATTAATATTTTAATGCTAATAATTTAGCATAGTATAAATACGAATTGAAAATACAAATTGAAAATTTTTGGCAGGACGATGCTGCGACAAAGTTTTTCTTACATCAAAAGAGAAAATTTGACAATCTCTCGAATGGACATACGCGTCAAATTATATTAGATATAATATTTGATTACTTGTAAGTAATTTGAACCGGAATGGAAAGCTGAATATGTAATATATAAAATTAATTGAATAAAGGAACAAAAGGTACAAAAGGAATTGTGTGTGTGTGTGTATTGTATGTATAAGAAAATAGGAAATAGGAAAAAAGGAAAGAAAGGAAAAAAAAAATAAAAATAAAAAAAAATAAAAGGGGGAAAGGTGACAGAATTATAAAAGAAACCTGCAATTCGATAAAATATTTTTCATTTTGTTTGCTATTTAATCTGTCCGTTTCTTTTTTTCTTCTTCTTTCATATTCTTTTTAGGAGGATGGGCGAAGGATTCTCGTCTAAATAGCGCATTACGGGGAGAATACATGTTTTCCCGATAGAACGGGCGAATGGTGGATCTTCGCGCGTGCAGATCGACAGACATAGACGGCCAAGAGTATCTCGGTCCCGAGGCTTCCTGCTAGCGACAGACAGACCCGACACACAGAGAGACAGACAGACCGACAGAGACCGATCCGAGCCCGACGCGACGATTTAGTATGGTGCGAACCGGCGCGACGGCGATGGCCCTCGTAATCCCGGTCTGGTAACCAAAATTAATCTACGTCAGTTATACGAGATCGATAAAAAAGAGATCGGGGGAAAAACCACACGAGCTAAGAGAGGAACAACTTGTGAGATACAAAAAAAGGGCGGATAGGTAAGTAGACAAGGGTGGTACGTCATATTATAAAAAAATAAACAAATCGTACAATCTACGTACCGACACATAAAAAACATTTAAATAATCCATTTTTAAGGGAAAAGATAATTATCACTTATAGGGAAATATTTGGTGAAAACACCGCAATGAGTACGTACTTCCTCGTTATTCTCGCTAATTATTCTTGGCAACGTGTATGATTATCGTATTTTTTTGCCAACAAAAATTATTGAAACTTTTAAATTATAATATATATATATATATATATATATATATATATATATATATATATATATACATATAATATATATATTAATTATACGTAATAAATATACATATATTCTTTCTTTTTTTAACGAGCACACACTCTATATGTCTCTCCTTTGCAAGATGTATATATCATTTTTTCTCTTTTACTATCTTTTTACTATCCAGCGTAATTTTTAACCACTGTCATTTGAGCAAATAGACAAATCGATATGATAAACATATAATATAGTACGATCGTAACTTATACATTTTTATAATTAGTAAATTTTAATTCGATATGAATTAATTGCGAATTTACCGATAATTAATTAATAATAAGAGGATAATATAAAAAGCAATTCGATGGATCGCAATAAACAAAGAAGAGAGCAGAGAGTTAATTAAAATGACAATATATATATATACATATACATATATATACATATAATGTATGTATATGTATATGTAGATACATATATATCGAATACTTGGAAACGTTTCGACACACAATTTCAGTGTGAATCAATTTTTAACCGGAATTGACACGTCTACTTACCTACGCTCTTCAAATGAATCTCGGCTGAAGTCCTCGTACATGCCTCTACTATAACAGCGTTATAATAAATAATCGAATCTACGAATGATCAAAGATCAATATATACACCATACTTGCTCCCTTGTCCAAGGCTTAACTTTGTGAATTAGTCCCTGTATAATGACAATGCAAGAAAAATAGTCGCGTGCTGCCTAATATGACTGTAAAGAATGGTTAAAGAAAAGGTCAAAATAGTTTGGAAAAAAATTACTTTATAGGCAGTTTTACGTTTAGATAATATATATAAAATAAATGAAGACACTACTATCGACCAATTATGATGCACGATCATAGGTGGAAGTAAAAAGAGAAGAAAAAATTTATAGAAAAGATGGGAACGTATATGCTCGCGTAATATTATACAACTACTATAATCTATAATCAACTACCTATCTATCCAAATTCACATCTAAGTACACAATTGATTGAAATATATATCGCGAGAATCATAAATTGTATCGAAGAATGAATTAACTTAGAAAAATACTTGTGCAAACATATAATCAAGAATATATATTGAACCTGCGCAAATAATGTGCATTCACACGCTAACCAAATATGCGAAAGGGTTAAAATTATCATTTTAAATCGAACAATTAATCATTTATTCGATTTATATTTATTTTCTTATATGCTGTGCGTGTATATGTGTTTCTGTATGTGTAAAGCTACACGTACTTATAATTTTATTAAATTATATTCAGAATATCTAAATGCAAGCAATAACCAAGTATTTCTATCCGTTTTATTTTATATACGAGGTACATTTACTAGAAAGAAAACAAATTGATAAATGGATGCATAATACAAAATTCGCAGTGATAAGAACATGGGATTATTTTTTTTTTTTTCTTTTCTTCTTTTGGCCAGTCATATAAGGCAGGCAGCGTTAGACTGGATTTTTAACCCATGCGATTTTCAGTTTATATAATCAGAACGAGCCATTTGCAGCCCAGGCTGGGATCATGTAGGATAATAAGGTTACATGCAACAACAAATTCAAAGTATTCAGAAAGATTGAAAAGTTCAATCAACTCTGTTTTCTATTTGAAAGTTTGTGAATGGATTTACATACATGAAAAGCTTTGAACCTCGTGAGTAGAAGTCAGCTTCGAGAAGTATGGATCATAATTTTGAAGCAAATTTTTCCTTTTTTCTCTTTTTTCTTTCTCTTTCTCTCTCCCCGTCCCCTTCCCCCCTATCACTTCTCTTTCCTTTCACTTTCCTTTTTATCTTCTCGCCCTCTGCACGAATATATGTGTATTTTTGTTCATATATACTTTATATGTATACGTACGCATATATGCAAAGATGATTATAACGTATCAATATATGTATATACACACGTTTTTATAAGTTTTTATATATTTTTTCGCATTACTATCATAATACACGGAGCCGGTTTCATGAAACTTTCACGGATAAATCAATATATTCATTCAATTCCGTACTTTTTAAATTAATTAAAAAAATTTCTTTTTTTTCTTACGCGGTAATGTTGAAACGTAATAAAATTACGACCGATGATAAAAGTCAGTGAAAAAAAAAAGAGAAAGGAAAAAAAAAAAATTAAAACAATCATACTAATTATAGAGATAATAAATAATGAAACAAATTTTTTGCTATAATAAATGTAAAAACGAATTACATGGAAACTATGCATTTGCATACTTTCTATATTTCAAATAGGGAAAAAAAAAAAAAAAAAAAAAAAAAAAAAAAAAAGAAAAAAAGAAAAAAAACTATTGAAATACTATATGCATATCATAACTTGCTTTTTTCCCTTTCTTCAACGTTTGTATAATTCGAAATTATCTTTGACGCTGTATCTTTCCGAAATACATTTCATGAATTATGTTATCTATTTATTGGTTACCCAAAAATTGTGATTAAAAAACTTTAAAGCATTATTTGAATTAAAGATACATTGAAACTGATACACAAGATAATAAGATGTTTCCGAAGCGTATCTATGAATTTGGCCTTAACAACTATTACAAACGCCGATATACAAACTTACTGTCCAATGCGTCTGGAAAGCTGGTTTCTACTTACGAGATATTTCAAAGATAATCGATAGGCGCCGTTCCTGAAAATCGCGCCAGCCCTTTTTTCATCACATCTCATCTCTTTTCTTTTCTTTTCTTTTCTATCTACAGCGTACGAGAGTTTGTTAGAATTGTAGGATCGCATCCTGGCTCGCGGTAGTGCGATCAAGAAATCTAGTTCGCATTCCTTAGGAACGTTTCTTCATCCCAGGCCTCCGCGCCACTCCCGGTTGAGTGATGTACGTAATAAGGAGCGCTTGAAACACAAAGGATTTATGAGAGACATACAGGCCAATCTCGCAGTTAACGCCATGGATCAAGAGAGTCTATGAACAGGGACATCCCTAGAAGAGCAGTCGACATGTTCAAGGTACGATCAGTCGAGACCCGGATTTTGTTGGCACCGAAGAAAATAGAAGCTGCTGATGTATAACGCGCCAGCGACAAGAACGAGGTGTGACTACTCGCTAACAAAAGTGGTCAAAGACTTACTCTTGCACGACTTGACCGCTGGCCCGGGACTGTCTCTCTAGGGTTGCCCGCATTCATGGACAAAGATGGTACGCAGCCTGAGGTGCACTGAAATTTAGAATGTACAGAAACGTCCAAGCGTCATGATACATATTAGCATTTTATTACACAGACTCTGCACTCATGTGGGCATCGGGTCGACACTCTACATGGATTGGATTATCGATTTATGTTTCAACTGTGCAATGCAACACACAAAAATTATATGTGTAATATACACAATATGATTATGTATTACAATATGTACAATATGTATGCTTATATGCGCGGGCATATATATGAGTCGCATACGTGCATACAAATGTACGATTGTATACACATTGTATTATATACTTGAAACAAATGGAAAGAAACTGAAAAGAAACGTAATAATGTAAAATTAAGGGCTAACGATTAAATACGGAAACAGAAATTTTAGCCTTTTATGAAAATTTTTACTTCGAATAATGGAATAATAACCCGAAGTTACGATGTAATCTAGAGAAAATTTTATATATATATATAAATATATGTATATATATATATGTATATATATGTATATGTATATATACATATATATACACATTCAAGAGAGATAAATTTTTAAGACATGTGAGATTGAGAATATACGTATAAAAGAAAAGAAAAAACACGATAAAACAAATATTATTAAATGTCGACGGATAGCCGAACCCCAATTCGCATGAGCTGTTAATCCAGCCTGGAACGTTCACAATGTTAAGTCGGACGAATGGGCAGTCAATGCATTGGCTCTACTCACCTGAACCGGCCATTGTTGCCACTTGGAGGGGGCGATCGGCGGCTGAACATGCCATACTCGTTACCACGGGAGAAGCCAGTGTCGCGCATGGATCCCATACCTAGAGGAGGCATAGGAGGCATTGGGTCTCGTCTTGGGGGTAGAGGTGGCATTGTCATTGGTGGAAAGTCAAGCCCGCACATGGAACTTCCCATGTCACAGGGCCCTGTCATACCCGTAAACCGCCTCTCGTAGAGATCCCTGGTGTCCTCGAAGCCTCTCCTGTCATAGTAGCTTTCGTAATCCTGTAATAAATATAAAAAAAACATATTGGCATGAATGATTGTATAAATTTATTTTGTTATTCGTTTTGTCTCCTTTCCCTTTTTTATTAAAATTGCTTTTGATTTCAAAAATTATTAAGAAAATTAAATTAACTTACTCCAAAGCGGCCACCACCCATTAACCGATCCCGAAGGAACGGTGGTGGCGGCGGTGGAGGATACGGATCGCGTCCAAACATTCGGTCTCTGTATCCGTTTCTATCTGGTCCTCCTCCCATTCCTCCTTTCGGGCACTCCTTGGACCAATGGCCGCCGCGACCGCATCGATAGCACTGTTCAGGATCTCCCATTCCTGGCCTTTGTCGTACTCTGCTTGTAGAAATTTGAACCTTCATCGCTTGACCATCCACCATTCTTCCATTGAGTTCCTTGATGGCATCGTTGACATCACCTGTTGCTTCTAGATGGACGAATCCATAATTTCTCACGATATCGCATTCTACAACAGTACCGTACTTGGCAAATAGTTCGCGCACTTGAGGCGCTTTTGTATTATCTGTGAGATTGCCAACAAATATTTTTGTTGTAGGTGTGTTAGGTCCTTTACGACTCTTTGCAGCTTCACATTTAATCTCCTGACCATGAACTATATGTCCATTTAAATTTTGTATTGCATTTCTCCCTGCTTCTTCGTTTTCCATATGCTGTTGAAAATTATATCATAAAATATTTTTTTCGTTAATCGAATTAAAGAATTGTAAATTTTTCGGGCCAAGATACAATTATCCGACAGATTTATAAGAAAAGAAAAGAAGGAAGAGAAGGAAAAAGATAAAAGAAAAAAACCGTAATTAAAAAATGATTATATCAAAAACACAAGATATATGAGGAAACTTACCACAAATCCATAATTTTTCACCACATCGCATTCTACAACCTTTCCATATTTTTCGAATAACGGTTTAATATCAGCATTTGTTGTTTTATCGGCTAAATTACCGATAAAAATTTTGAATGTGCCAACACTACTAAAACCCGGCATTTTCGGCTCGTCTTAGAACCTAATTTCAAAAACAAAATATTTAAAATATTATAATTTTTCGATAAAATATATACTGAAATAAAAAAAATATATAAAGAAATATTATATCCACCTTATTTACAATATTAACTTAATTTTATTTTGTAAGAATTTATAATGCAACTAATCTTATTTCTTAACATTATATTGTACAATATTATTCATTTCCAACGAATAATTAATTTATTGTCATCAATATGATTTTTATATAAATGAAAATATATTATATTATATTAGTAATATAATATAATATAATATTATATTATATTATATTAGTAATATAATATAATATAATATTATATTAGGTTAATTATATTAGTTATATTAATATTAATATATAATGATATATATTAAAATATTTATATTTTATATCAAATTGATATATATTAAAATATAGTATTTATATATTTTGAATTGAACAAAAATATTTTTATTTAAAATTAAATAAAAATCATAAAAACTTATCTACTTAATAATGACGATTGTTTTAGATACTCTTCACAGCGCACATTTTTCCACCATTTTGCTAACGATCTAGCATTTCGAATTTCGAAGGTCATAAATTCTGACGAATTCTAAACTTTTACAACTAAATTTTAATGAACAGAATCAATTTCGAAATTTTTGAATAATATAAGAAAGCACAAATTTTCTAATTTCTATTTTAATAGAATAATGGAATATCTAAGCAGAGAATAAGTACTTATTAAATACGTTATAAAATACGTAATACAGAAAGCGTACCGACCTTGTTGAAATGGCGCACCAAATCTAGGAAATGTGAATAATATAATAATGATCACCAACTCAAATATGGTGCATAAATTTATATTCAAAGACTATATATTTTTTTCACACTCACCGAAGATTATTGCGTGCTACTTTCAACGAATAATTTAACCAACGTTGATATTAGACACACGACTTTACACAAGAGAACGCAATCTAACAATGGCGTCTCACTTGCTGCGTCCGCTGATGCGCGAGAATCGAAGTATGTAGTGACCCCTATCGGACAATTGCAATACACAGCGAACAGTAAGAATAATGTATCCAAAAACTTACCATGAACATACTTCCAAATATTTCATGTACTATAAATGAATTATACGCGGGAATTTCTATTCTCTTCTAATGATTTATTATAATGAACGTTATTATATTTTATCGTTCATAAAACAGAAACGATTAAATTTTTTATTTTTTAAGTATTTTATTCACAATATTGAAAAATTACGATATTTATTGGAAAATTGAACGGAACGAGATATATAATATATATTATAACTTTTTTTTTTTTTTAATACTTCAACAATATTAAAACGTAATTATCACGATTTACATTCTCTCGTTGAATTGAAAGTAGTCGACAATTTCAATCATTATGTAAACTATTATATCGTTATGGTTATGTTATGTGTCTATCACAGCGTTAATATTTTCGGAATATTAAATGTTATACAAACATTTAGAAAACTATTATAAAAAAATATATAAAATAATGCAATAATAAAATATTATGCCATTATGCCATAAAACATATAATTGATTTACGAAATAAATCTATATTAAATATATATGTTTATTGTATATTTTTATACACTGATATAAAATAATAAATGAATAGAAAATTATTGTGATAAAAATTAAATTCTACTGAATTAATAACGTGATCACATGTACAATATCAACGTATGTATATAACACAACAAAGTATTATAATACTTTGTCAAAGTTATATAAAAATAATTTAATAGTAAATGCATAACAATGCTATTAACTAATAATTATTTTTTATTCTTAATTGAAAAAAGACTAAATATTTTTGTAAAATGACTTTATTATTGGAAATCTAGAAACGCGAAATGGCGTGTTTCGGATATCTGCGTATCGACGCTATGAAATATAACTACATAATCTCATTGATGCAACTGATACTTTTACATTTATATGATGCTTTTCATTTAAGAAATTAAAATGTGTAAAATATTTAGAAAGTATTAAAATACTTACCAAGTCAGTATTTCCGTAAAGCAATTCGACAAAACACAATGCCAAACCACACGCTTTCCTACGTAAAAAAATGGCGGATCGAAACAGATCGGGAAGTGGAATATAGAATATAGCGTCTCTTTCGATGCAAAATTCAAAAGTACCAACTGATGAAAATAAAATTATTTATTATAAAATATTACTAAATACTAGTATTATTACTAATATATACACCTACATACAGATTATAATTTTTTTAAATTTTATATATATTAAATAAAACAAAACCATTATATTATATGAAATAATAATTTTCATATAATTAAAATAGAAATAATTCTAAATTCTTTCTTACTTTATTTATGTTAATTTAAAAACAGAAAAATTCTGAATTGTATATTTGTAAAATACGAGAAATATTTTCAATACAATACAAGTAATAATTATCATCAATAATTTGATAATTAAATTTTCTTATATTTCAATTTCTTGTAATATTATTATTTAATTTTTTAGCATTATAATCATTGGATCATGCGTCAACTGGATATTGATTTTGCACTCGAGAAATTTAATATATTTTCAATGAATATTTTTTGTTTTATTTTATTTTATTCTATGAACTATTCTAATTGATCTATTCTATTTATAAAAAAAATTTTATATTTCTACTTATAAGAAAAATAATAAAAGATAAATTTCTTTATTGTATAATTATTTTCAAATAATATTTAATAGGGGATTATCATATATAATTATATATAATAAATTAGAAAAACAGAAATATTGTATAAGAATAATAATATGAAAAAGTCATATTTAAATAAGAATATAAGAATATATATATATATAAATTTAATTATTTGTTATCTCAAAAAATTAACTATAATTTTAATTTAATTAATTTTTTTTATTTAATTTAAATTTAATTTAACTATAATTTCTTTTCCTAAAAAAATCACTAAAAAGTAATTTCTATTATATAACATGTTATAATATATATATATATATATATATATATATATATATATATATATATAAGAGAGAGAGAGAGAGAGAGAGAGAGAGAGAGATCATATTCAAAGCTTATCCACAATTATTTTTTGATTCTTATTGAAAATTTTTTTAAAATATATTTTTATTATTTCATTATTTTTATGAAATCTAAAACATTATTACACTTATTTATCAAACTCTATTATCGATTACATTTTTATATAAAATATTTAAATATTTTTATTTATATAATATTAAATTATACAAAGTTTTCTCAGATATAAAATTGTATTGTATTAATAAAACATGGATTTAAAAATTAACATAAATTCTTAAACAAAATTATATATTTAATTTATTAATTATATATATTTATTATGATAAATATAGATAACACGAAATTGTATAAAGGAAAATTATAAAAGAGGATTCAACATAATAAAAAAGTATTAAAAGAGAAAAATTAAAAAAATTTTTCTATTTTCAAAACTATAGAATTTAATAATAAGCATACTGAAGAGATTTATGAACATTGAATATTAATAAAATTTATCTCGTAATACGAAACATTCTGACATACAAGAATATTTCACATATTTATATTTTACAATCGATATATATTTAATACATCATTATGGTAAGAATTAAATTTATAGAGCTATATTTATAAACAACATAAAATTCCATACATCCTGCAAGACATCTCATTTTGCAATTAAAATTATTTTATACATTCAATTTAATATTGTATTTTTCATTTCAAAGATATATTAAGTAAATATATTTATAAAGATTAACATAATTCTGTTAATGGTGGAACTTTAATATATATAAATTTATAACATTGAATGGATATATGATAAATTTAAATGCTATCATTAAAATGATTTTTGCGTTTTTTTAAAAATAAATTCTTACAATTAATTTCATTTTAAATATCTTCATTTTATGTTTATATGTATTTAGAGATTAGAACATTTGCATTTTTTTTTAGGCTGAAAGAAAATAAAAGTTATTCTTTCTAAGTAGTGGCCATCATTGATTACATACTCAAATTTTAACATAACATAATGAAACACATTAAAACATTATCATGTGTCATCGCATTTACTTATAACAATAAAGATATACACATTCATTCATAATTTCTTTCTTCTCCAGTCATGATTGATTTGATCACAGTACATTCGCACATACATACGTATTTACGTATTTTTAAATCTTATTATTCAGTCTTCAGGCTTGCAGTCTGTCAATAAATCTATATACACCGGGTTATTTACAAGGGAAGAAATTATTTTTTAGCTATTAGCGATAAGATAGAATACATCCAACGAATATCGTCAAATGTTATACGATTTTAATAGCATTGTCAATATGTAATTTTGATATTGTCTTTTTCACGCGTAGCGCTGTTAAACGAACGGCTGGATTTCCATGCCAACATTCGGCTATAAGCTTACTCAGCGCAAATAGAATCTATAACAAAAAAACAAATATCTAATTTTAATATAATTATTTTATTAAAATATTTCTATCTATAAATATGATTAATTTCATACTTACTGGATCATTTTCCCATCGTGCTGGTATTATTGGACGTAATCGTTTTACACAAACTGCTAATCGCATATCTTCAAAGTCTGGATCACTTGGAACAACATCTTGGTATGGTAAAGCATATGGTTCCACCATAGAATTTTTGCCACCTGTAATGCATCTTCTACAAGTTTCCCAAAGTACAAGACCAACAGAATACATATCTGCCATCTTGAAAGCGTCAAAAGAAGATGTGTTTAAAGTTTCATCTAAAACTTCTGGAGCCATGTATCGGCGTGTACCGACTCGTGTATTGGGTGCAATATCAATTTCTCCACTTTCACTAAAAATAAAAAATGTTACAATCAATATAATTTCTATGTAACGCAAGTGCAATTATTTTATTTTTTTGTATATGAAATATTTACACATCTTTTTACAATTATAATTATTTCATTAAGTTTGAAATACCTATATATTTACCTAATATATCTAACTGCTAAACCAAAGTCTGCAATTGCGCATTCACCATTTTTTTTTACTAAAATATTTCTACTTTTAATATCTCTATGAGCTATAGCAGGCTTCCCTCGTGTACCAAAAATCTCTGTATGAAGATGAGCAATGCCAGAAGCAATTGAAAGACATATTGCTAAAAGGCTAGGGTAATCTAGAACAGTAGTTTGTAGATAATCATATAACGAGCCTCTTTCATGATAATCTGTAATTAGTAACATTTGTGTCCAAGATCCTGTGCCTTTGATATCAGCCGCGATGAAACCCAAGATATTATCGTGTCTCATTAGAACTGTCTGATAAATTTCAGTTTCTCTAAACCAAGATGCTTCTTCTAATGTAAAAAATACTTTCACTGCCACTTTTTCCCCTCTCCATCTTGCAAGCCATACTTCACCATATCGTCCTTTTCCAACACATTGAGATAAGGCTAATTGTTTAGCTATAGTTCGCTGTACTAAGAGAGGTAATCCTGATCCAGAGCCACTACTCTGATCAATAAAATCTTTAAGTGTTCCTTGAGAAGGCACTAAGCAAGGTCCTCTTTCTTTTCTTCTATATCTATGATATATGATCACCATAGCTATTGAAATTACCATTAAGCATATAGACAAAATGGTAGTCAATATTATAAGTGGCGCACCCGATGCTATAGCCATAGGATTAGGTACTGTTGTAGTTCTAGGTTTATAATCGGGATATAAATCTTTGTTACATAATGCACTCTTGTTACAACATATTATATTTTTTCCTTGTAAATGTGGTACAAGGTATCCTTTGCATTGCATAAAACCTTGCTCATCTGGTGGTAAACAGCCAAATGACCATTCTGGTACAAATTCTCCTGATTCTGCATCCCAAACTTCTTCTACTGCACTGAAACAGTGACCACCAGGTCTTCCTTCGCAAGTTCCATTTTGTCGATCATCTGGACAATGTCCTTCACAGTAGCAAGTAATTCCTAATGCTGAAAAGTAAAAAAATGAACTTGATTCACTATCATGCATAAAGTAATAAGTAAGCAAAACTATTTAATATTATAATAATTATTATTATATCTTTTATATTCATACACATGAAACTTAATAAAGACAAGATAATATAATTCAATTATTCAACACATACACATTAGAATATATTAAAATATATATAAATGTGAATATATATAATGGCTAAAATGCATATATAATCATAATGATTATTATTATTATATCTTTTACATTCATATTATAAAATTTGATAAAGATAAAATATAATATAATTCAATTAATTTAAACACACATACATTAAAATATATTTTCATAAGGATAAAAAAAAAAAAAAAAAAAGAAAGAAAGAAAGGACGATTTCTAATTTATAAATAACAATGTATCATATAAAAGAATAATTATTATCAATTTTTATAAATAAAATCAACATATCTTTTGCAATTTTACCTTTTACAACAATCTGATTAAATATTATGCAAACCTATATATATGTATAACATCTATACATTATATATATATGTAAATAATGTTTATTCTTTCCTTCTATTTATCATATTAAAATAAGAAAAAATATGAAATTTTAAAAAAAGAAGAAATAATATTTTTAAAAGCATATGTTTATTATGTTTAATATTTTAAACACAAATGATTGAATTTATTGGAAAAATGATACTCATAAAGAAAAAAATATTGCCAATACAATATAAAATTAAAAATAATTTGAATCGATAATATACAGGTAAATTTAAAAATATTTCATATATTCTTCATAAAAATGCATAATATTACTTATAGGTAAAAATAGATATGTAATGCATCTTATAAAAAGTTTTGTTGCTACAAAACAATGCTTTTTATGTAATAATGATTGAGTGCTTTTCATTTTTTATATTGAATTGAATATGTATAAGTGCATAAATTTGAAAAAATCAATTAGAGATGTAATCTTAATATAATGTGAACATATATGTGGCAATTTTTTAATTTCTAAGATTAATCATATGTTTTTTTCTACTTTTTAATCTATGACAAATGCCATATAGATTTCATTCTATAAAGAAATCAGTGATGTCTGTTTATCCGATAACATCCAAAAGTGATAATACATACTTTACAATAGTTTCCAAGTGCGATCACGTTTTTCTTCTATCCTTGTTTATCTGCTAACAATAAAAATAACAAACGAACAACTCATGATGATCAATAATGAAAAAAAGACATTATTAATAAGATATTTTTGATGTAGTAATAAACGAATAAAAAATTAAATTAAATTATAACTTTTCATTCGATCGAATCGACTACAATAAGTTTTTTTAATTTATATATATATGCATATATGTTTCTTTATTAAGTTTTTTTTTTCATATAATTAATATTTATATGTAATCTTATTAAAATATACAACACAGTAGATAACATGAAAATCGATTATTAAAACTTAAAGCTAAAAACTTAAATAAAATAAAATTTTCCATTTAAATTTAGTAAAATTTTACTTAAATTTACTTCTCATTTGAAATTTATTTAAAAATTTATTTCTATAATATACTATAATATTTATAGCATTGAGTATAAACAAAATAAAATGGAAAATAAAAATAAAAGAACAATTTCAATTAAATCTAAAAATTTATTAATTTATAATAAATTATGACGTTATTAATATATGAATAATATCAGAAAATTTTTTAGGTTTTTCCTTTTTATAGAGAGATTGCACGTTGATAAATGATATATTTACATATTTATGCACAATCACTATATAAGTATATATATATATCTTATATATATACACACACACACAATTACATGATGATGCAATGCTTATAATGAATATTGTATTTCAATCAAAGACAAATTATTTAAATAACTATATTATGTACAAATATATTTTTCAAAGAAAAAATTAAAAGAATTAAAATGAATTAAAATTTTTAATTAAAAGTAATTTTTGATCTTATTATCAAAAAAAATGATATTTTTTTCTTGAAGAATTTACTACTAATGCGAATATAAATTTAATATTAATGATATTACTAAATTAATTAAGACTCAATTTATATAATATATCTCATAACAAAATAATTACAACAATTGACATAAAAATGTGACGACAAATATATTCTATTAGTAAAACTATTTATGAAATCATACATTTTTTTATATAAATATATAAAGAAAGAAATGGAAATATATAAAGGAAGAATTTTTATTATTTTTAATCAATTTATTTTTGCACGTAAAATTATCACTGAACCGCTGGTACCATGATTTCGGGAATTTTCTATATATATATATATATATATATATATATATATATATATATATATATATATATAATATCAATATGATTAGAAAAAATAATGCTAACATTAATAATAAAAATTACAGAAAACCATACAAAAAATGATGTAATGGAATATTTTATTAAACTATTTTATATAAACTGTTTTTAAACAATAAGAGCTAACGTAGATCACACTGAATACGTCAACGAGTATTTTGACTTACCAATTTGTTTCTTATAAAAGAAATAAATGAATTTTGAAATTGAGGAATTATATATTTTTAAAAATATGATGAAATAATATTTATTAATATTAATTTGCAAAAAAAAAAACTGCGGATAAACAGACAACTATTATAGCAAAGCAAAGCAAATTAATAGTTAAACTATTCAAATATAGGACGAGTAATGTAAAAGGAGAAAAATAAAGCAAAAAAAGATCAAGGCATTGCAAAGAGAACTTCAGAGTTACAAAAGCGATGAAACATCATTGATATTTCAGTTCTTAACCTTAACGCCTAACCTTTTTTTTCTTATTTCTCATTCCTTTTCAGCCTATTCTCTCTTTGAGTCAAGGATATAATACGCTATTCTCTTTGTATAAGAGATTTCTTTTATAAAAATATACTTATTGCATAGTGAATTACAGCTGTATTTGTACATAGAAAGTTTGAATTGTTTACGAAAATTTAAATTTATATTATAAATGAACTATATATGTGGAACATACACATAGATACATTTGAAAAAAATTATAATATATATCGCAAAAGCACTAAATCATAATTTATTTCATTTTCATTTAAGAAAATTTTCTAAAAGCAAGATTAGATTGAAATCATAATATGACCTTTTGCAAAACATTCAAAAGCAACTCATGTGTTTGTTGTCAATATGTTAGAAGAAAAACTAGTGCTGAAATACATTAATCAAATCAAGAGTGAGTGAGTGAATGTGTAAGATTAGTGGGGAGA
This sequence comes from Apis florea, assembly GCF_048593485.1. NCBI lineage: Eukaryota > Metazoa > Arthropoda > Insecta > Hymenoptera > Apidae > Apis > Apis florea. The sequence goes on from NW_028256703.1 coordinate 5,655,108, forward strand.
AGGAAGGGAGGAAGGAGACAGAGGAGAGAGAAGGGCGGGAGATCCAGGGAAAAAGGACAGGCAGAAAAGAGTATAAAATTGTATACATATTTGTATAGTAAAAGGCGAGGAATGGTTAACAATAGCATACGTTAATCGTTTTCACGTCGAGAATCCGCATCAGATCGATCCTTTGGTACATTGCACACACTGTAACTTTTCATTTAACACATCTTGTATATACAATTGTAAAATAATTCACAAGTATACTCACCATAAATAAATTTCGCGATAAACACTCCTAAGCTGATCCACAGGCCGTATTTACATCCACACCGACCTGGGGTAGCAAAGAGCGCAGCCATTTTCTACATCCGAGAGCACATACTTCACTGTGACGTAGGGCGAGACGCGTCGGTCGCAAAGCGCAGGCTGGTCAGCTTCGGCTTTTTCCGTCATTCTACGGTCGGTTCTCTAAAGAACTGACAGCTCATTGGAGAGCTGATCGTGTAGCAGTTCGGTTGTTAAACAAAGACAACTATTTGAGCTTACCTAAAAGAAAGAAACAAAGATATATCCATATATGTCAGCAGTGTATCTTTAATTTTCGTTACCCGGAAATCTCTTTAATATAATCGAATAGTATAATTGAATTGAAACAAATATGAGTTGAAATAAATGTGAAGTTCAAAATGCAATTAATCAATGAAAATTATAAATATCGATATAACATTCAAATCAACGTTCTATCATATGTTATTATTGTATGTGAGTACGTGCCAATATATCTTGTTTTCAATTTTAATAATATATTTCTTTATCGCTATAAAGAAAATGTAACAATTTATATTTTAAAAAATTAATAGTTAATTTATTTGATTATTTAAAATAAAATTAATATATATTGCACCAAAAATTATTTATTGTCCACGATGTATTTATATATATTTTATTCAATATTTTGTTTAATTTTAATTTTTTTATCATATCATTAAATCTTATTATAATCCTGTTATTATGTTATTCTTTATACTTTTGAAATGATATTACAAATTTTTTGTAATATAATCATTAAGATTTCATATTTAAAGTTACGTACCTGTATTGTCATCGTAACTAGTAGGGAGTATGCGACGGCGCCCTATGGGCGCCGTTATGCCGCGACGAATGTAGTTTCAAAGATGTTTCTTCTTATTCATTCTTCTTTTTCTTTTCGTCGATTACATGTTTATAGTTCTGATATTTCAAATAAAAAATTTAAAGTAACAAAAAATGAACAATGATCTATTAAAAATTTGTGTAGTTTATGCATTTTACATTATAAAAATCTGTATTTATAATTTTTTTATCATTTGATTACATACAAAATAATACAAAATGAACAATTAAAATTAGAGACTGTACGAGACTATTATTCGAAAAATTATTCGTATATCATATCCGTATAAATACGATAAGTTTTCTAAATAGATTGATAATATTTCATAAATTTTTATAAATATATAATTTTATAATATTTAATACATTATATTAAATATTATATTATTAATATAAATTTTTGTTAATGAAATTTGACAATAGAAGTATTCATTTTATGATAAAATTGTAATATTTATAATGTATTTAAAATATACTCCACAAATAAGGATTCTGAAAATTCGTTTATTATGTATAAACATATGTGCATAAACATATTGTACATGTATGCATAATATATGTAAATATCGATCTATCTATTAATATATTAATAAAATTTGTATGAAAAAAATTGAGAGGAACGAAAAAAAAGAAAGAGAGATATATTTTATATATGAAAAATAATATATTCATACTTGTAACAGTATCTAAGATGATAGGAAAAAATGGTACGTGCAATATTTTTAATATTTTATATCATATATACTTCTATCTATCAAAATAGATATTATTATCAGAAATAAATTATCTGATAATATAATATATTCTTATTCAAAATGATATTGTTTTAAAAAATATGGAAAATATATATATATATATATTTGGATGGATTTCAAATATATATTATGTTTGTTATATGATTATTTCTATATATATATATATATATATATAGAATATATATATATAATTGTATTATTTATCATATATATCAGAAAATAATGAAAACTACTGTATGTAAGGTATTAAGTAAAGTACTATGTAAATTGTAAATAAATAAGATAATAAAAATATAACAATTACAAAGAAGATTCAAAAATAAGATTAACAATTTTATGATAACATATATAGATAGAAATATAGATAGAAATAAATATAATAGAGAAATGTTACACGTAACATTTGTGTGCTATTCAGATAATTTGTGTATATGTATGTACATATACGTGTAATAAAAAATGCACGTAAAAGCGATATTATCGTGTGCAAGCGTAAAGAACTGAAAATGAGTTTGATCAAAGCACCATAAATGTGCTTGCTCAAGAAAAATTATGTGGATAAGATAAAGAGACTAAGTAGATTTTGTAATATCATATATATATATATATATATATATATAAAATTATAATATATTTAATATACTTATAAATTAAATATTTTATATATTTATAAATATTTATAAATTATAATATATTTAATATATTTAATATATTTAATATATGTAATATATATTTAATATATAATATATATACTATTATATGAAATATAGAATACAATGAGTTAGAAATCATCGGCTTTATTGATCAATTTATTAATTTATCAGCTCATTGAATCTTTCCGATCTAACAATACTTGTCTCCTTGAATATTTATGTGTATATATAAATAATCACAATATAGTGATGTTAAATAAATAAATTCTAGATTTTTGATTAATACATATAATCGTTAACAATTATATACAATAATCATTATAATAATCGATATACAATTCTCGTTATAAATAAATAACAAAAAAATCTTTGCGAAATAATATATCATATGATATTTATATGATATTTGCAAAAATATTATCAGTAGTTATTGATTTATTTTACGTGCAAGATTTACATCAATTCGAAATCTTTGGGTTCAGTGGATAGTTTTATTTGAATTAATTTCGAATAACTATTGATTAATAAAATAAATTAATAAATTAAAAATTGATAATATTTGAATTAGAATATATATATATATATATATATAGTGCGAAATCAATTCATTTATATATGTGTATATGTAATAAGTTTATTATAAATTTTTAATTAATAAAAAAAAAATGAATATTTTTGTTTATTTCACTTATTTTATTTTAACAAATAAAAAAAAACATCAAGATCGATCAAAGTAAATTTGCCGATCAAAATTTAAAAGATATAGATTATAAATCACGAATCAAAGAATAATACAAATAATAAATAATAAAAATCACTGAATATATTTCGTTTTGCTACAATCTATATATTGCTATTTTGCACAATCGATCATTTTATTTTTATTCCCAATTTATTTTCTTAATCAATAATAAATAAATAAACAAATAATTAATTCTTTTTAATTTTTTTCAGAAATCATATATTTCATTGAAAATAATATTTTATAATTATAATTGTCGATATTGTTTTTTTTGAAATGATCCTAATTTATGTATTTTATCTGATTTTATATTTGTCTGTTTTATATCAATAGAAAAATTAATTGTCTTCAATTTTAATCATGCAATATAAAATGTGACAATAACTGATAAAAAATAATCAATATTTTGTCATGATAAATTAGTTTATATTATCAATTTAATTAATCTGTTTAATTATTAGTTTACTATTATTTTATTAATAAATTTTATTTTATTTTATTTTTAATAATTTTTAATAATTTTATTTTTAATAAAAATGCTATATTTATAAATAAATGCTATATATTTAAAATTATAAATTACAGAAAGAAAGTTTGATTAATATGATCAAGATAGAAAATTAAATATTGTTAACATAAATAATATTTTTTTTATAATGAGATAAATATATTTATTTATTATCTACGATCCTAATGCATTTAGTCCTTATTTAAAGATGTGAAGGATAATGGTGAGGCGCGAAAGCAAGCACCTATACAAAGATACATTGGAACCGGTTTCGCGTTCTATCCTTTTTTTACATTCTCGAAAGAGATCCTGCCGAGTCGCGGGTGTGAAAACTGACACTCATCCTCATTTGTTATTTTATGAAAACAAAGGAAAATTATAAGAATCACGCAGCACCATCAAATTATTTCTTCCTTTTTTTTCTGTCTTAATATTTACTTGCATTATATCATTTTCAATCATGTATATACATATTTTCGGTACACTTTCTAATCTTTTTAATGAAATGTAGTATCGAATGAATTCCACTGTTTCTTCATTTTATTTCTATTCATCAAAATCAAACATTACATAAAAAATTATTATTAATATATTCTCTGCGATATACTAGTATAATATATATATATATATATGATATATATGATATATAAAAAATATCGATCAGATAAGTTCTGTTAAGAGTTTTAAATAATAAGTTAGATAAAAAAGACATATAAAGACATATAAAGACATATAATTAGATGTCGTAATTGTTTCTTGAGCCTATTTTTAAACTTTTTAAAAAACTATATACACGGAAAATAAATAATAAAAAAAATGATAGATATGAGATAAAAACTAAAGAATCAAAGCCATCTTTATTATATCTTAAATAAAAAAAATATAGAGAAGGAAAGCAAATAATGGGAATAACAATTAATTATCAACGTTATATCCTATATTAAATACTATAGAAATATAAGATAGACGTGACAAGGTACAGAACAGATTTATCATTATATGGGACTTTGTGTCTTATGTTTTGAAATATCGTTTATATAAAAAAAAATCACATGTTTCGTTATACTCCTCTAAAATTAAAATGATGAGTTTAGAATTATATTTGATCTAATTATCAAAATTTGTAAAAGTAAAAATATATAAATATAATATAATATAATCATGTAATATAATTAATAATATAATATAGTCTTTCAATATTATTTTATTTCTTGAAATTTAAAATTATTCATACAAATTTATACACAAAATTCATATGATTGCATAAAGAATTAAAACAAACAAAATAAAATAATAATAAAAATAAATTTTAAACAAAATGATGATATTTTTCCAGATATTTAAAAATGTTTTATTTAAAATAAAAATATATTTATAATTTTCAAAGAATATAAAAATAATTATTACTTTTTAAATATATAATTATATAATAATTTAAAATATAGTCTAGTTTATCTTAGTTATCTAGAAGATCATAATGATAATTCTGATGATCAAACGAATCAGAAGAATAAAAGAAAAGAAGAAAATAAATTATTCCTCGAAGAATGATTAATATTCAAATATAAATATTAAAACGAATTGATGCATCGAACAAAAATATATTAATGAAATATTAGTAAAAAAAAATAAAAAAATAACAAACAAGTATTACGGAATGGATATGTTGTGAAGCAAAACGTTTAATTGTCACAATTTCCACAATAGAATAAAATGTCATGTAGCGATTTCGATATATCGAATTACAAATTGAGAAGGAAATATCACTCAACAATTCGGAATATATCGAGTGTGTTGTGTACGCGAACTGTCAATTTCCTGTAAAGTCATTTTTATGTATTGAAATCTTACAATCTTGATTATATAAAAATGTAATAAAAATAGATTAATATAATTAATTAAATATAAAAATTATTTTTCAATTTTCGCGCAGCTGTAACAAATAAGTAACTTCATCATTTCAGCCAATCAGAAAATCATTAACATTTAGCGGCAAAATGAATCAATGCGCATTATAATTCGCATAATGTCAATCTACAATTGAAAATTATGATGATTGATCGCGTTTCATTGACAGATATTCACTTTTGATATAATAATAAATAAATAAATTTTAAACAACGTAATTAATTAAACGAGATTTAAATTTATAATTAAGCTTATAATAATACAATATTACATAATTATGTAAAATTTTTTAACTTTTCCAAAAAATTGTTTTGAGTTATTTGTGTACCATATTCCATACCATATTCAATCTATCGAATTGTTGCAATATATCCTTTTTTCAATTTATAATTTAATATATCAAAATTAGGATTTACATTCTGTTATCAAAATTTGTAATGATTACATATTTTATTTCATTATTAATCTATTGCGATTATTTTATTGTATCATAATACAATTGATAATTGAGGAATAATTTATTTTGCTTATTTTTTTTTGTATATTTGAGTTATCAATAATTCATGATCGTTTAAAATAAGATTTGAATTATTATTTTATTTTAATACGATTGATTTAATTTATATTTATTTTAAAAATGATTTGATTTTTTTTTTGCAATAGATAAGATTGAAATTACTTTAAACAGAAAAAAGGATTTTCAATATGGATAATGACAGTTTACAATTACATTTAAAAAAAAAAGAGATTTAAATAAAATTTAAATTTCGGTATCTAAAATTAGTCTTTATTTTATCAAGTCTTTTTGTATTTTTTTTATTGAATTATTAATTATATGATATTTATATAATTTTTATGTAATTCATAATATTTATAATTATATTGATTATTGAAAATATTAAGATAAATATAATAATAAATATAATAATAATAATAAAAAAGATAAATATAATAGTAATGATATTGATAATTCATAATTTGTTGTTTTTCGTAAATAATTTGCAAAAATTTTCAAATATTTTTTGATGTTATAAAATGTTATTAATTCTAATAATGAACATTGACAATCTTTTTAAAAATAACAATATTTTTTTTAAATGAGATAAAAATAGAAAAATCAATAAAAAAAATTTTGTTTCCTTATTTCTTCTTTTTTTATTAATTCAATTTTATTTCCAGATCATTATGACCGCGTACAATGAGGTTGATAAATTTAGTGTTTGTTTCGTAATATTATTATAAATGTTTTTCTATAGTTTTAATTAAATTCAATTATAATTGTTATACGCGAAATTCGAATCAATGCTTGCTCGCCGATTACGGAATATAAATAGTTTAATAATTTAGTAATAATAGTTTAGCGCGAATGGATTAATAAGTTTTTTTATTTTTTTTATATTAAACATTTATTCTTAGTATAGAATCGGTGTATCTTTCTTAAGGATAAAATTGTTATATAATATAATTCATTGCATGAAAAAATAAGAAGAATTATTCTTATTTTTTAAATTTTATAAATCTTTTGTATTAGAATTATAATTTTTATTATCATTAAAATTTATTACAAATATTCTTTATCTTTTTTATTAAAATTTAAAAATTTGAATACAATTCTATCTTTTATATACAATAATACACTTACATTTTTTTTTTATAAGAAATAATATAAGCTAATTGGTTGCAAGCACAATTATATTTTTTGTAGAATTTTTATTAAGATGGATAATATTCTTGTTTCAATTCTTAAAATTATGAAGTGCATAATCAGATTTTTATTTTATACTTTTTGAGTGATTCAATTGAGATTATAATATCAACAAAATACAGAATATAAACAAGAAAGAGAAATATTGTGGCTCAGCTTAAACTCATATAGAAATAATATTCTAAATTCATTATCATATTGTATCAAATTCAAATATCATATTGTTCATTTTTCAAAAAACAATTAAATTAATATATAAAAAAAATATATTGCACAAAAGAAATATAAGAAGAAAACGTTAAAATATGCTAAGCAAAATATAAATTAAGTAAAATTTACAAGTCCCAATTGAATGTTATTTATTCTAAAATTTATTCATTAACAATAAGGCAATTTTATGTAGTATATTTAATATTATGATTAAATTTCATTCTTTATTAAGACACGAAAAAGGATCAGAATATGTTAGAAGATACTGCCATTTTTGAAATATAAATATTATATTTATATTATTTAATTATATATTTACATTTTTTTACAATTTTATAAGTTTTGGAATATTTTAATCTAGTTGGAATACAATGTAATCCTGAGATGATATTCTTCAACTACGACAAGTTCAAGTAACGTACATACATATACTCTGTACTTATTTACAGTATATATATATATATATATATATATATATATACCTAACCTAACCTAACCTAACCTAACCTAACTATATTTGTATTTATATAATAATAATAATAAACTAATAAATATAATAATAAACTAAAAGTACTAATAATAATAATATATTTGTAAGTGTGGTATATAAGTATAAAAATAAATTAATTGAAAATCAATTCAAGAAAATGATAAATTCATTTTTACATTATATTTTTTTATATTATACTTATTATACTTATACTTATTAAACCATTATCTTGTCTAATATGTGTTTTCATGTCTGTTCAAAGATAACTCTTCAAGAGCAAGATAAGATAGAATAGGAATAATGAATCAGAGCCATCTTTTGATTATTTTTTTAAAATATGTTTTTTTCACTCAAGAGATGGCGCTAGTTCTTCAATTTTTATCTTGTCTATTATAATTTTGCAAAATTTATGCGCTCAAAAAACGATTACAACATTTGATTAACTTTATTATTTTCTTTGTTTAACTTATTAATTAAAAATTTTATTAGATCTATTTAATCCATCTTTTATGTAAAAGAATATTTATTCTATTTCTTATTTATAATTTTATGTTGAAATTTAATTTCAATCAATTCTAATAATTGCAATTTTTTCGAATCGCGCGCATATATAGATAACCATAAAAAAAAAGTATCGAATTTTCTACGTTAGATTTCACATGTTTTTATCGTCATAAAATCTTTATTTATATATACAATCATGTGAAATATGCTTATATATTTACAATTTATTTATTATTAGTAGTAGAAATATGAATAAAAATATTAAATATTTTCGAAAAGAAGAACAAAATAAAAAATTATCGTCACGCTCTTGCGGACAATCTCAATTCACTTGGAATGTAAGTAAATATTAATATATGATACATGATATTCTTCTTTTTAAAAAAATTATTAGTTACAGTTATATAATATATTATCTTATTTTAATTGTTATTAATTCATTGAATTTGATTTTATCTTCGTTTTTAGAATAATGCTACGTATAATATATCCAAAGAACAAGATTATTTGAATAAAAAAAATATTTTCGATATATTTCATTTTCTTCTTTCTCATGTTATCGTTCAACAACCAACAAATCCTATCCAATATCTTTATGAATTATTAGATGATTTTATATTATTTAGATCGGGACTTAAAAATCCACGATTACTTTGGACAAAAAGGTACGTACATATATATATAATATACACAATATATAGGACATACTATTATCATGTTTGAAAATATATATTTCATGCTCATTTTATTCACTAACAATAAGGCATGTTGATGCGATATTTGGAAACGTTCTCTCTCGTGATTCAGAACTTTTACCGTTGGACGATTATAAAATTGCTATGAAAACGTTGAGTTTACATTATGATCCTTGTCCCGTTCAAGTTGTGCCAGGACACATAGATCGACAAACCTTTTGCACGGAAGCGTAAGATCATTTTTTGTTCTCCAATTAGATTATATTATTTTGTGTATTATACATTTAATATATTAATATATATTATATATTATGTATTTATTTGTGAGAAATATCTTAATTAAAAGTAATATAAAACGTTTTGAATACATAAAACATATTTTAATTATTCATAAATTTACGAATTATTTTTGAACATATATAAATTAATAGAAGATGCATGAAACGGAAAAAGTTTTCTTTTTTTTTTAGATTGAACAACATGAAAAAGGAATTGATGCGTATTGCAAATGAAACTATTTAACTTAGATTTCACGATGAGTTTCTATAATTTCAAAATATTTATATACATACATATCATGATATGAAGCATAATGATGATTGCATATATTTATAAAATTGTCAACATATAATGAAAATAAATCTAATACTCTTTTATCAGATAAGTTAATACAATTCATGAAAAATAAATTTTATCTTCTTATTAGTATTAACATTTTTATTATTAAGATTAGTTTTTAAACATTTTATTTAATAATTCAACCTATTAATAATTCAAATAGATTTTGCTATAACGCTATAAGTGCGATTTGTACTTACATATATACTAATGTACAATTGTTTTTCAATATTTTATTATTTGCAAACTGATATTATAAAGCGTTTAAAATGACAAAATGAAGAAAAAAATTTTAATAAAGAAATATAAAAATTTATATGCAAAAATATAATATTTAATATTTAGATATAGATCATATAATTTAATATCTAGATTAAAGAATCACATTTTTAGATAATACTAATATATTTTTCGTTTGTATAAAATCACTAACATAATTTGCAATGTATTTTTTTTTTTTTTTAATTAAAATAGAAAACAAACATATTTTATATTAAAATGATTTTTTTTTTTCTAAAAAGTTGTATACGCGCACAGTTTCGTTCTTGTATTTTCTTTTTAACTAAATAAAATATATAAATATATCATATATTAAAATTGATGATTTTCATAAAATAATATAAATTAAGATATTTAAACATAATTAAACATAATTAATATCAAATAACATAAAATTGATTGATCACTTAGATATTTTTTATTATCCTTTTATTTCATTAAATAACTATTATTATAAAAAATATGGTAAATAAGGAATGTAATGAATTTTTGAAAGAAAAATTTTTAATTTGTCGATGAATCAATTTTAATTTATTATCAAATTAAAATTGTGTCTCCTAAAAAAGAAATTTCTTAACATTATAAGTACAACTAACAGATATTCTAATGTCATGTTGATGAGACATAGCATCGAAAGGAATCGAAAAATGAAACGAGAACAGAAACATGACAAAGCTACTCCGAGAGCTAACCAGAGAGAGAGAAAGAGAAAGAGAGAGGAGAGAAGGGCGAGTCACAGCGAAGCCAGTCGAGATAAAACGAGTCGACTCGAGTCGAAGTGGACTCTAACGAGCATGGTAAAGAACGTCAGACTAGAGAGAAAGTGAGTGAGTATGAGTGCGTGCGAGTGAGGGATTGTGCAACGAAACGACGTGCATAATTTTGAAATAGTTGTACACAAGTTATATGTATAAACAGTGTTGGCACGTATAGCTGAACAACTATTAAATGTTCGCGTGTGGTTAAACTTTAGTATAACATTGTAACTAAATTTTTCAACATATCCCATGGCAAGTATGATCCTTCAAATGTTCTCCGTCTCGTTCGTCGTGTATACACGATCATACTACCATCGCGCGATTCGAAGACGCAGTGTAGAAACGAGAGCAAGTAGTTTACACCAGTGAAGAAACGTGAGGACATTATTAATTAATTAAAATTTTCGTTTACGTTTGTTTTATTATTTCATTTTTTAAGGTTAGGTTATCTACATCGTTATGCTGTTTGCATGTTTTTGAATACAATGTTAAATCTTGAATCAAGTATTATATTTTCTTTTAACACCAATAAAATCATCTTAGAGTAAATTTGTTTATTAAAATTTGTTTATTAAAATTTATAATAAAGTAAAAAAACTTCATTGTGTAATTAAATTTGTATATACACGCATCTATATAATCTTTAGTATGGTTTGAATTTTATTATTTCTAGTATATATATATAAAGAAAATATATATATGCTTTTAACTAAAAAATTAATCGAAATTAACGATATTGAGACTTTGTAGTCTGTAACAAATGAAATCTAATTTGAAATCTAACAAATATTGGATAATAAGACATTATAAAGCAGAGATGCAAATTCAAATGTATACTCAGTTCAATATATAACGTATATAATCAGTACGATATAGAACCACGAAAAAATGAGAACATTTACGTTCATGCTTTGTTCGGTGCTTTTATTATCTTTACTGCTACTCATTAGCATTGTGTCATCGGCCCCTTTCTATGAACATGTTGCCCTTCAAGCTGCCGATCAATGTGATTGGATTGGAAGGTTAGTATTCTGTTATACTCTTTATTTAATTTTTATTGATATATGAATTGTTAAATTTTATATTAATAAAATTATATACTTATGGTTATATTTATTCGATATCTCTTTGATTTGCTTTAAACAATAATCAATTATGATTCAAACAATTGACTTTTTCTTTATTAGACTTTTATGAAAAAACTATAATAATTTGCAAATACAATTTTTTTTCTTTATTTTCTTTTTTTTTTGCTACTACACGTGTGTGTGTGTGTGTGTGTGCGCGCGCGCGCGCGCGCACGTGTTTTAAAATTCCTCATGATAACGGGGAATGAAAATGTGTGTATAATAAACATATATGTATGTATATACAAAGTTTTATTAAGCGTGAAACCAGTCGCCCGACTTACAATGAAACCGGTTTTCCCCATCCAGCAAGCAAACACAAGCAAATCTAAGAAAGATCGAATGGACTAGAGTATTCGATTTATCTCATTTCCTCTTGTAAGAAAGAATAAAAATATGAATTTCCGTATATGTACGCATATATATATATATGAAAGAAAAAAAATAAATAAATTGAGTAAAAAAAAATAATTATATAATCCACAGTAATTATCATCATTATAATCATTATTATCAAAAACAAAAAAAATTTTTTTTTTGTAATGGATTCAAATTAATAAAATAGTAAATTTCTATTCAAGATTTTGAGAGATAATTTACTAAAATAGCCCAAACATCGATATGTTCTGAAATATAACGTGTAAAAAGACATTAAATAATTAATATGCTTTTTTAAATACTTTTTTTTTCTATCTTTATTTTTTTTCTTTTATTATTTTACAGTGGTGGCGGTGGTCGCGGTGTTCGACCAGTATATCTACGATGTTCCAGAGGAACAATACTATGGCGTTATCCACGAGGAGCTTTGCGCGTAGTTCTCTCGCCTCCTGTTTTAAATGAATTAATATCGAAGATTCATTATGAATTCATTCGAAAAAAAGATGATATTATTATGAAAAACGATACCAATCCGATTAGCAACAATAGTGCTTTTCAGTTATTTGGTTTTCGTACTTGTACCAAGGTTTCAGGACCGATAAGAGTATATTTGGAAACAGGTGGAAAACTTCGATCAGTATATTCGCCAAGAGATGGTAAACATAAAGCTTCGCATAGATGTTTTCATGCAAAGAAACAACCTGCAGCACTTTATATAGAAGCAGAAGAATCGAGTGAATATCATGATGCAAGGCTACAATATGATTTGGAATTACGATATATTGATAGTCGAAAAGAAATATCACGACGATTTAACGATGAGGAAGAAGATTGCAGGCCATGTTCTATGGATGAATTAGCTAAAGCTTATTGTCAAAGCGATTTCATAGCCAGAGGTACAGTGAGTGCCGTTCAAAAACAACCGAATTTGGAAGCTGCTGAACTTATCCTTAGAGTAACAAAAATTTTGCGTCGAATCGAAGAAAACGAGGTAAGTTTTCTTTCTTGCTTTTTAATTGCTCATTTAATTTTAATTATATTCTATATACAATAATATAATTATATTTATATTATTATAATTTTTATTATTATAATATATTCCATATTATATTTTTATAAAATTATAGATTATAGGTATATACGTATATATTTTTCATTAAATGTCATTAAACATCTAAATAATGTTGCTAAAAAGCGAAGAAAATAGTATTATATGAAATATAGCTTTTTGAAAGATTTTTGAACAAATACATAAATATTTAAATATTGCAAGTGAATTTTAAAATATTATCATTTTTAAAATATATTAAAATATTATCAATTTTAAAATATATCAAATATTATAAGATGAAGTTTATTATAATTATTTGAAATAATCTTTTTATATTCGAAGTGTTCCTTTATTAAATTACTTATAATTTACTTTTTGCGTATATATATATATATATATATATATATATATATATATATATATATATATATATATAGTTTAACGTATACAGAAAAGTTAAACGAAGATATATTTGTTTATGAATTAATTCGTCATTTACGTTGAAACAGAATAATGATGCAGATGCCACTGATTTCCATGATCACAGAAATGTTCATATAAGAGTACCAGCTGCTTGTGACGCACGCCATGGTCAAGGCGAGTTTGTGATAATGGCTAAACGAAGACTCGGTGATCTTGTTTTGGTTTGTGCACCGAGAATAGAAACATGGGCTAAAACAGTCCGCGAATTAGAAAGTGCACCATGTGTTCTTCGAAGTTAGTATATTCATTTAACGAAATATTTGTAAATAATTTATTTTCTTATTCCGAATGATATGAATATCGATCTCCAAACTGTGATATTGTTTTGTGGAAATTTTTTGTAAAAAATACACAATTTTTTAGCAACATAATTAATAATTTCCATCTATCCTTATCATAATTTTATATCTATAATTTTGAGTAAATCTAATTGTCATCACTTAATCATATAATTTATTAAAAATTTAATATAATGCATACTTTATTTAGTCAAGCGAAAGTTAAATAATTATATATACGCATATAATATATGATTCTATATATTAAATATATATATATATATATATTTAACTTTTAATTGCATATAAAATTAGAATTTTAATTTAGATAAATTCATTCGTATTATACATTAAAATATTTGTTTAAAGATCACATCATGTTATTTAAACACAAAAAAATATCATTAAATTATAGTTTGAAGTGTATAAAAAATTAATAATTATAATAAATTTGAAATAGAAAAATATACACTTTAAATTGTTTGATATTTTGGAATTGTATTATTTGTAAAATTCACAATTTATTTTACGACATTATTTTATTGTAACGATATATTTATACTGGATTATATCAGTTTTTAAATATTATATTCAAAATAATCATTATTGATAAATTATAATTACAATTATAATTATTATTATTAATAATAGTAGTAGTACTAATAATAGTGGTAAAAATAGTAATACTACTATTTCTCCTAATACTACTATTTCTGTTACTATTGTTAATACTACTACAAATATATTGATAAATATATATAACGATAAATATAAATAACGAGCTTAGTGGCTATTTTTCATGCAATGAATTTTTTGTTTTTATAAAAATATAATATAAATTTTTGTACATTATCGCAACAAATAAATAATATAATGCATGGTCCCAAGAAAATTATCAATAATTGACATACTGAAAAAAAATTTTTTAAATTATGAAAAAATTATGAAATGATATTAACGTAAGAAACAATACTTAATAAATAAGAATTGATTAAAAAATTGATAAACATATCTGATACTTTAGGTATCGTTAATTTGTTTTTAAATTTTCATTTATTGTTAATTTTCATTCGTTATTATTATATATGAAATTTATATAAGCATTTTTTGAACTTTTCTCAATTTCATCCTGGCTTTTTTTGTCATAAAATTTTTCTTGAAGCTATAATGTACATATAAGGATATATTATAATTGCAATCTACTATCATACATTTGGAGCATAAACACGCGCGAAATTTCATCACGATTATATTTATCATTTACTAATCAAATCTACAATTATAAATCTGATGAAGATATACAAGTAGTTCACTTATACAGATAGTTTACATTTAATACGATACAACGGTCAATACTTTTTGTTTATTACTATTGCATTGTCGTATAAGGATAATTAGGACACAATGGTAAAATGAGATCATCCATATTTGGTAAAACAACCAATTTTTCAAATTCCCTGAGTAATTTTGTTTCTATCCATTTTGTTATATAAACAATATTAACTGTTCTCTCCCCAACCGCTGGTTTTACGGTGAGATTAACTTTCGGTACGGGTTTAAAACCATACCACAAACGATCGGACGGTGCCGGTGGAATGTTTATCGATACACAACCTTCAATACTTGAAACAGTAACCATCAATCGAATTTCCATATTCGAAACACCTTCCATAGCTCTTCGAACGTAAGATAACTCGGTTGCCTAAGAAAAATTGAAGAATATGAAAAACAAATATTAATCTTTACAGATTAATTTAAATGTTATTATTAATTGTGAGAAATTATTATATATTTACATGTTGAAAATATTTATTCGCTGCTATTCTATCTACCATATTGAGGAACTTCTTCCCGGAAGATTGCGAAGACCTTCAAGAAGAAAAATATATAAATAAAAAGAAGAAAATCAAATGAATTATTATGATTAAAAAACGAAATAAAAAAATGAGATGTTGCTATTGTTGCTTACGTTGTTTCTTTAACTGTATTATACGACTGTGGTTTGGAAGTATCATAATCATCTTCTGTAGATGTTTCTGGAGTATCTTCTAGTTCACTATCAAAAATCGGTGATTTAGTTGTCAATTCATTTGCTTTTGTTGAAATAATTATACGTGTATCATCTGGAACTGATCCAGTTCTTGTTAATTTCATTAAATTCAATTTTGTTTCAACAGTCATGGTCAAAGATCCTTTATATGTTATATCTAAATTAAGCCAGAGACCTCTTTCATTAATCATTGGTTTTGTTATATTATGAATAATAGGAGCTCCTTGTCCTATTGTTATCTCTGAAACTAAAAGGCACTCCATAAAATAAGGTAGTTTTATATTGGATAATTTACGTTGTATTTTATCTTGTATAAGATGTATAGTTTCAGGACATTTACGCATGTCGAAAAGTATACGAGCTATTAAACAGTTAATCCAAAGTGTGCTTTCAGCAGACATGGAAATTTTATCTTCTGATATAGATGAACAATTATCCAAATATTTTGCCATATAAGCATTATAACTTAGCTCAGGTACAGTTTCATGTGAATTACTAGTTGAAAGAGAATTTTTTGATTCCGCGGTACTGATTTTCTGTAGTGTTGTATGAATACTAGGTATAGTACTTAATGTATCAAGTGTAAATAATAACGAATCCTTTTTTTTAACATATCGAGATGCAGCAGAAACTAAACGTCTATACCAATCTTCTTTTTCACGATCAGTTCTAGCAAAAATAAATATTTTTATTTCATTTTTTTTCTTATCAATATTGTAAAATTCCTCTTCCTCTTCCATTTCTTCCTCTTCCTCTTGTTCCTCATAATCTTTTTTCTCCCCCTCATCTTTTCCCTTTTTCTTCTTTTTTCTATTATTTCTTGTTCTTTCTTTGTGCAATTCATTACGATCATAGCCATTATAATTCTTCTTATTATCATCAATTATCATTTGTATTTCTTTTCTTTTTTCTTCTATTTCTCTTTTTCCATTCTCTATCTCAATCACTTCTTTATTTCTTTCATCTTCATTTTCCTTTTTTTCTTCTAGGTTTATTATTTTATTTATTGTTTCTCCTTCCTCTTCCTCTTCTTCTTCATCCTCTTCCTCCTCTTCTCCCTCCTCCTCTTCCTCCTCCTCCTCTTCCTCCTCCTCCTCCTCCTCTTCCTCCTCCTCTTCCTCCTCCTCCTCCTCCTCCTCTTCTTCCTCTTCTTGTATCTCATTCTCCTCTTTTTTCTCTTTTCGTGTATTCTTTTGTTGTTCTTTTCTTCTACTTTGCTTTCCTTCTTCCCAATCATCTCTCATTTTATTCCATCTTTTCATCGTTGATTTTTTACAAATTTTCATTTCATTTAACGTTTCTCTACGTTTCTTTTTTTTTCTATTTTTACAAATATAAGTTTTATTTACATCTTTCTTTTCTTTATCATCCCTTTTTTGTTGCTCTTTAGAATATCTTCCCTTTTTTCGTTTCTCCTTTTCTTCCATATATTCTTCTTTCTCTTTTCTCTCCATAAAATATTCTTCATATTTTACGTATTCGTTACCAATATAATCATTAGTTAAATCATAATTGTAATTTTTATTATCATTATCATCTTCATCAGTATTTTCTACATCTTCAATCTCGCAAACATCTTGTTTTATAATTGGTTCTTCATTCTCCATATTAACAAATAAAATTTCATCCGCATCCTGTATTTCTTCATCCCATTTTTTATCCGATTTATATTTTATCTTTTTTTTTAGATTCATTTTACCATGATAATTATTCATTGAAGATTCATCATCGGTTGTATTCTTCAATGTCACATTACAAATTAAAGCTTCCTTTTTAAGGATTATACAAATTGGATATTTTTTACTCCATCTTCTTCTTCTAGCTAGTCCATAGGGAAGAAGTTCTACTTTTGCCTCAGTTAAATTATAAACTCTTCTTCTGATAAATTTTAATTTGTGTTTAGGTTCATCCCAGACAGCTTTCTTTGGTATTTTCATTCTAGTTTCCATAATACGCAAAATATTTCCCTCTAATCTAAAGAACACTGATTTTGTGCGTGCCACATGATAATTATTTGGTTCATAATTGCAGGGCAATTCATTTAACCAACCTTGATATCTTTCAATCACAGCATGTTCTTCTACAGCTGGAATTTCCAAAACAGGTATTGGTAGACTAGAAGGATATGTTTCATCTGGCAAAGTGGTTAAAATCTTCTTAAATTTTGTTACTATGTCATAAAAAATAATAGTCATAAAGATACCCATTAAAAATCCTAATAAATATTCTGCTAATGGAATAGTATAATAAATGCAAGAAATGGCAATAAAAACTGCAACAGATTTATACGTTGCTTGGCGAATCAGTTGTTTGATCAATTGTAAAAACAAAGTTTTGAAATTTACTCGTTTTGAAAATGCTACTGTGCATGCATATTGTGTCTGTTGTGGAAAAGTGGTATAATTATCAATATTAGATGTTTTTATATTCGATAAATCACTCCTTGAAGAAGATGTAATATTTTCATTAACATTTTGAGAAAATTCAGAAGCTTCAATACCACTTTCTACACTTTCATCCTGTAAACTCTTGTCTTTCAAACCGGTCTTAATTCCAGAAAAACCTACATATTTAGTTGAATTACCTCTTCGAATGTCATTTATCTTTTCATCACAAGGTGTAATACATCCCTGATCTTCTAAATCACTAATACTTGAAGTTTCTCCCTTAGAATGACGTTTTTTTTTATCACTTTTTATTTCAGACAATTTTTCCTCAAACGTCTTGGTTATTTTTCCTTTAATTTCTGATAATACTTTCCATGGATCAAGAGACGGTGGCGTACCTTCTAGTAAAATATTTTCCGTACTGATAGACTGAGATTCTGAATTATTTTCAGAAATATCCGATTCATGAGCACACTTCGATGGGGTAGAGATCACTTTAGATGAATTTTTTTCATGTTCCGGTGTTAATTGTTTTTCTTCATCAGTACTAGGATATATTTCTTCTAATTCATCATCACTAGCATGATAATGAATTACAGGAACCGAAGTTGCAATAGGTTTACCTTAAAGAGAAAACAAAATATCGATTAATTAATTTTTTCATTGCTATTAAGTTAACTTTATAAAATGGATATATATTTATCAAATTTTATCTATTTATCTAAATTAGTATCACCTTTTATCATGGCCAATGTTATTTTTCTTGGACTATGTTTTACGCTCATGGTTAAAACGTTTTGTTCGAATGTCAATCTACATCCAAATATCTTTTAACATATCATGATGAATTTCGATTACACTGTTGTTCGCAGCAATTATATATTTATAATTTTGTATCAATATCATTGCTTTAATCTCTAATTATATCAAAAACGATCGAAGAATATCTACGCGTTTATTCTCAATGACCAACCTTTGCATTTGTGTATGTAATATTTTATATATACAGATACATTCTCTCCTCCCCGCCGCACTGTGTGTGTGTGTGTGTGTGTGTGTGTGTGTGTGTGTGTGTGTGTGTGTGTGTGTGTGTGTGGTGTATACGATGCATGCATAGACACTGATACTATACAATGTTTAATAAAGATATCACAAATTTATCCTATATTGTATATGCTGCCTTAAAGTTGATACTTGGCTCAAAATTATTCATATTTTTTTATATTGTTATTTATCATATCATCTCATAAAATCTGCATCTGTATAGAGATGTTTTATAAAATATAATTAAATAAATAAATGTTTTATTTTTCATTAATTTATGTACAGTACTAATATTATTACACTATTTTATTTACAGTAATTTATCGAAATATTTTTCACAATTTCTTTTATACTTATTACGATTAGTATAAATATAAATAAATATAAATATTCAATGTTAATACATAATAATAAACATGATATTTAACTTTACATTCTAATTATTTGTAATGCAATGAAAACTAAATTACAAATTACATTTTATATTTATATCACGATGTAATGTTTTACACGAACGCACAAGAGCCACGTGTCCATGATGTTATCTATGCTTGGACGTACATATACGCGACATCATTGAAACAAATCGCTACGTGTGAAGTATTTATTTTACGTTTTTTCTTTCTAAAGTTCACTCCTCTCCTTGATCACGATAAATTACAGAGTTAAATTACAGAGTTATTTAACTCATCGTTTTATTTATGTAACCATTTGAAAAAAACAGATTATATTATATCAAAAAATATACATAATTTTTTTTTTTAAATATACGCCATGTGACGTTTTAGTTTAAAATTATCACTTTTCGTCTTAACATATACGCAATATTAATTTTAATATTATTGCTTTTTAAAGTAAACATTATGTAATTTATATAATAATATTCAACATGTATATAATATTAATTATATACGAAGGAAAAGAAGAGCAAAGTTTTTAATAATATATTCGATGAATTCTATCTCATGGAAGATATTTAGATAAGATTTCCGAAGATTTTAAAGATTTTAAAAAATTTGGACGAGATGACGAAAAACATTGTCGTTTTTTGTAACGAGAGATGTAAAATTAGGATATCTTGCTATTTTATAAATATTATTTACTTTTCTTTAAATATCTAAGTGACTTTTATATGATAATACATAAAACATTGTTTATATAAATTATATTAAAAATCATGCGATTCAAGCTTGTATTAATTTTTCTGATGATTAAATTGTTTAATATTCATATTTGTGATCAAACTGAAAGATCATGGCAACCAGATTATTTTAAATCTTCTGAGAGACAGGTATATCAATTTCTTTAATTTTTTCAATATAAAAAAATTTCTTCCATAAATTTTAAATGACTATCTTTCAGCATAAACAAAAAAGGGATACAGAATTAATATCGGAACAAGATGATCCACTCTTAATATTTTCTACATTAGATGGTTCTTTGATTGGTATAAAACAACGTTCTGGAAATGTACTTTGGCGACAAAATGATGGTATTGTTACTAGGTATAATTTGTAAAATAAAAGTTTTATCCAATTATTCTAACTATTTTAAGCATTTATTACAGAACCAATTGTCAAAGTGCCAGTTGAACTTGGAAGAACTTCCATGTAGATATATTTGTACTTTTTTAGTTAAGATCTAATTGTAATATTCTCTGTAACATTCTATATACGTTTTAGGCCTATGTTTTTACCAGATCCAAAGGATGGCTCTTTATACGTGTTTGGGACAGAAACTGAAGCTTTAAAAAAACTACCATTCACCATTCCACAACTTGTGGCAAATAGTCCTTGTCGCAGTAGCGATGGAATATTATATACCGGTAGAAAAATTGATACTTGGTTTGGCATCGATCCTAGAACTGGTCAAAGAGAACAACTTCTAGGATTCGATAAAGTTAAAAATACTTGCCCTGTAGAAATGCAGAATGCTGTTTTCATGGGACGTACAGAATATAGTATTATTATGGTGGATAGTAAACAGAAAAATCGAAAATGGAATGTTACATTTTATGATTATTCTGCTACAAAAATGGAACCTGAAGGAATAGAAAATTATGGTTTGATCGTCTCATAGTTTTTTTATTTTCATTATTTGTCAATATATTATATATTATCATGCGTATAATAGTACAATTTAGTATAATTTACGTTTTATAGATCTAGTTCATTTCGCAACGAGTTCAACTGGACGGATTGTCACTGTAGATAGAAAATTGGGAATTATTCTATGGGAACTAGATGTACAAAGTCCGGTGATAGCAGTATATATCGTAAGAGAGGATGGATTGTTAACAATTCCCTTTACTAGCGTTGCAGATGAAACTTTAAATCTCATCTTAAAACGTTTTGCGAATAAACCGAGCGATATTCAATTATTGTTAGTAATTAATATTCTTGTAAATATTTTCTTTCAAATTATTGTTATTATCATTCTATATTGTTAAGTTTCCTCAGGATATATGTTTTCTTTTCATAGCCCAACATTATACATTGGCCAACACAGACACGGATTGTATGCCTTACCATCTCTCGTTGATTTAACAACAGCTACTATATCAAATAATATTGGTCAATTATTGCTCGAAGGTCCATTATCAGTTCCACAATTAGGAAAAAATGATAATGGAAATGTACCCTCTAATACATATAACAATGAATATCAGGCAGTCATAACGTTAGGTGATAATAAGAATTAAAAAAATATGTTTAAATTAATTTAAAATGTTGCTTAATTGTTGGTTTTTGTCATTTAATTGAAAAATAGGTCATTATGAAATACCAGCTGAATATAAATTACAAGAACAACAACCACTTCAAATTACCGGTCGATCCGATCCTGTAATTGAAACAGTACCTTTACGATATTCAAATTCTACAAAACAATCGTTATTCGGTTTACAAGATGATGAGAAATCTAACAACGATACAAATAACGAATCATGGCATGAATTTGTACAGAATGTTTATACAATAGGCAAGAATTGGTTCAATCAACAAGAAAACAAAGGATTAAAATTAACATTAATTGTACTATTAGGATGTATACTAGTAATGTTTTGGTATTTAAATGCACAATTCAAGGAATTTCAACAATTGTCTCAGGTATTTTTGCTTATTTCTCATGTGTATTTATACGATAATATGTATTTACTCTTCTTTTATCCGCTCTATTATTAGAGGAAATATATTAAAAATAATAAATAAAACTTTGAATTAAAATATAAATTAATTATTACGTAGCGATTGTTTTATCAATCAACAATACATCTATCGTTTAAAGAATAGTCAACGATATATAATCTATCGACAGTGACGGTGGTATAGAGAACATATCTAAAGAGTTGCATGCTTTATCAGATAATTGTCGACCGATCGACAATTTTTTTTGACAGGGTTCTCGAGAAAATAACAGTACCAGTGATTATTATGGAACAAGATCTAACGCACTTGTAGTTCCAGAAGATATGGGAGAAGGAATAGTAAAGGTTGGAAAGATAACTTTCGATACCGGACAAGTTTTGGGTAAAGGATGCGAGGGAACTTTCGTTTATAGGTAATATAAAAGAAAGACGATATATCTCCTTATTTCGTTGTTTGAAATTATTCTTGTATATTTTTCTTATTTGAAAATCATTATTTATAATGCAATTCTTACATTTTATATTTTTATTTATTTTCCATTATTATCATTGAATCTCGAATTGTTGAATTTTCAGAGGTAATTTTGATGGACGATCCGTAGCTGTAAAGCGTTTGTTACCAGATTGTTTTACGTTTGCCGATCGAGAAGTAGCGTTACTCAGAGAATCGGATGCGCATGCAAACGTTGTACGATATTTTTGTACCGAGCAAGATAGAATGTTTAGATATATTGCATTAGAATTAGCCGAAGCGACTTTGCAAGATTACGTGGCAGGAAAATACGATAAAAGAAAAATATCCGCAAAAAGTATTCTACGACAAGCTACGTCAGGATTAGCTCATCTACATCTTCTTGACATCGGTAAATTTTATATGCTTCGACATTCATTATACGAATATACGAGGTATCGTGGATAACAAGGATAATTTCAATATTTGACAAAATTCTCAATAGTAATCTCAAGTTAGTAATCTCATATACATATATATATATTTAACATAAGATTTTAATATTTTAATAGTGCACAGGGACATAAAACCGCACAATGTGTTATTATCGACTCCGGGACCTCGCGGAGAAGTGAGAGCTATGATATCGGACTTTGGATTATGCAAAAAACTTCAATTGGGCCGCGTATCTTTTTCACGTAGATCAGGTGTAACAGGAACCGATGGTTGGATCGCGCCAGAAATGCTAAATGGAAATAGAACGACTTGTGCTGTGGATATTTTTTCTCTAGGCTGCGTTTTTTATTATGTTCTTTCTAATGGAAAACATCCATTTGGAGATCCATTACGGCGACAAGCTAATATTCTTTGTAAGACACATAATACTTTGTTTTTTTAAAATTTTTTTTCAGCTTGTTAGCTATTGTTAATGAGATTATAATTATGAATTAATCATTTAATAATTTATCTTCGTTTTAATTTTAACGACATATCATAGGCGGGGAAAATGATTTAACGGCTCTGCACGATGAAATTTCTCAGAATGACAAAGAGTTGGCGTTAATACTTATAAAGGCAATGATCGCAAACAATCCATCGGAACGACCTCCCGTTATGGCTGTTTATGATCATCCAATATTTTGGGAACCTGCTAAAATCCTTGGATTTTTCCAGGTATTGTTACTTTTTTTCTTATATTTGAAATTTATAAATTTCATGATTTTTCAATGATTTTTTTAATGATTTTTTAATGATTTTTTAATGATTTTTTAATGATTTTTAAAAAAGGATGTGAGCGATCGAGTAGAAAAGGAGGAAACGAGCAGTCCGGCATTACTCGCATTAGAATTTGAATGCAATCGTGTGGTACAAGGAGATTGGAGATTACTTATCGATATAGAAGTTGCAACTGATCTTCGAAAATACAGAAGTTATAGAGGTGAAAGTGTTAGAGATCTGCTGAGAGCATTGCGAAACAAGGTTCGAATATTAAATTAAATAAAAGCTGAAACTGTTGAAATTGAAATCCGTTATAAATATTCATTAATTTCAACTATTTATCGTAGAAGCATCATTACAGAGAATTAAGTCAACAAGCTCAAGAAAGTCTTGGATATATTCCCGACAAGTTCACCGAATATTGGCTTTCTAGATTTCCCTCTTTGCTTTCGCACGTTTGGTGCGCTATGCAAACTTTCCGTAACGAGCCAACATTAAGAGATTATTATCATGCCGATTACACATTTGCAATTATCAGCGAAGGAGAATCTGTACAGATTAAGAATATATGTCCGTCAAGTTATAAAACTTTACCAATTTCTTGCAAAGTTCAAGATAATATCGATTGGAGTCCAAATAAAACGAGATACCGAAATCAAAGAAAAAAATACGAGAAAAAAAAACTTGATATTCCAATTGCTTGGACCTTACCTTCGAATTAGAAACAGAGTTTCAAACTAAGAAGTTTAGAGACACTATTATTATTATAGTGTTTTATGAACCAATGTACGTGCTGTATATATACATTAAGAAAAAAATGAACGAACGAATGTTTTAATAATAACGCGGTCAAAAATATCGAACATCGCTAAAAATCATTAAATGATGTAGAAAATTTAAAATATTTGTAAATATTATGCGATATTATTGTAGTAAAAAGAATTTGTAAAAAAATAACAAAAAAAAAAAAAAATAAAAAAAGAATACGTTATAATAAAATAAAAAAATAATTAGCAAAAAAAAAAAAATCTAAACACAAAGTTTGAACAGTTTTAGCGATACGTGATGATAAAATATTTTAAATTGTGATCGTGCATATCGAATGTGAAAGAAGTCCAAAGATATATTTTTTTTTCTTTTCGTTACGTCCCAATAAAGAGGCAAAAGAAATTTATCTTTTGCGATACAAACAATATGTTTTACATGTTCATATCATAATAGTGCGTATACCGATTCTCATTTATATATCGCATGTGCACATAGTTTCTAAATATTCATATATATATACAATTACACGTACGGTTTCTCATTATCCCTTCACTTATTTTAATGACAGTATTTAACAATGCGCACATTTATTTTAAAACGTGTAAAGTTATAAAAATATTGTTCAGGTACACTGAATCGCGAAAACTCATCAATGTAATATATAGTAACAAAATCTGTCTTTTATTCTCGCTTGTGGATTAATATACATATATAGTCGTTCGACTTATCATTTGTTTCAAACTTGGACTAGAGTTATCGAAATTTGAAATAATATTATTAGATTCATGCAAAAACTCGTTCACTTTTTTTTTTCTTTCTTTTTCTCAGATAGAAATAGAGAAACATTTTATTTTATAATATTTATATATTATATTTATAATGAGATATTATTTTATAATATCTTCTTCACAGCATCAGCGTTCGATTGATCCGCAAAAATGCAACAAAAAAAGCTCGAGAAAATATTTTGTTTCAACAAAAATGTGCAATATATTTTCACTTTTACTAAGAAATTAATGAAAAATTTAGATCTATAAAAAGAAACGAACTTTTGCACCAATTAATATTACGTTCCATAGGAATAATAAACGTAACATATGAATAAATGAAAAACTTATTTCGCTTTAATAAAAAATGTAACGAGTAAGTCTGTAATAAGATAGATAGTTAAGAATATCAACTTAATACGGACACGTATTATTTACACGTATTAATACGTATGATATCACAATATATATAGTTTAAATTGTAAAAATCAATGCACATTGATCGTTACATGAAATTATGAGAAATTTATCAAACAAAAATATTTCTAATTGTGCTATTCAGGAAAGAGGTTTCTGAATTTTTTCCATTTTTTCATCTATAACTTTCTTTTGTATCCTTTCTTTTTCGGTTCTAACGAATTCAGGATCATTCCAATATTCGACTTCTCCGCTTGCATACAGAACAAAAATTATATTGGTTAAAACAAAAACGCCGAAAACAATCCAAAATACAAGTCTCCATTCGTGAAGAGCTTGATTAGGAGTCAATATGCTAACAATATACGGTGTTAAAATACCGGTAAAAGCGCCTATTCCATTTACCAGAGCCATTAAAGTACCGGAATAATTTGGACTAAGATCTAGAGCATTTACCTTCATTCCTGGATAAAATGTTCCTAAAAAAAAAATGAATAAATCGAATATTAATAATCTTAATTCGATTAAAAATTTTGAAACATTAAATATAACAATGTGTTAATATTCTCGAGATATCTTTAAAGAGTCAATTTAAGAGGCCAAAATATATATATAATGTTAATATAAAACTATTAATTATTTATCAAATTATCGCGCATTATATAAAAAAGGAGATGAAGCGAATAGAACGAGACAGCTTTATTTCCGTTATATTCTATCCGCCATCGCTATTTTCATCTCGCTTCATTACGCGTACACAAATTTAAATTACCGTTTATAATTTAATAAGTAAATTTTCTGGTATTAAACCGACATTCTAGCATTCTTTCGTATTCGTTTCGTATCTCAGGAATCGATTCTTCAAAAGTATCCCATGAATACATTAATGAATACATACCCATTAACGTTGTACCGAGGGTGAACATAACAACAACAGTTGTCTTATCACATTCGGCATAAGACGCACCGAGAATGAATGCTCCTGGTCCGAGCGAGGCAATCGTAGTACCTAGTTTGCGTACATTTGTACGTGACATCAAGCCATTTGTGATCATCCAATCAGCTAGACAGGATGTTATCGTACTGCAAATCCACATAGTTAAGTATGGTAAAGCGGAAAGAAATCCGTTGTGATCGATCGAATATTTGAGCACGTTGCTCATGTATTTCGGAAGATCGTTGACTAAAGTGAAAAAACCCCAATCATGACCAACTTGTGCTGCTATCAATGCCCAAAGCGGTGTAGATTTAAGAAGATGTTTCCAAGGCACCGATGGTGGTTTTTTATGCGTATGCGCTCGCATTCTTTCTTGTAAAAAGATTCGTTCTCTTTCGGAAATAAATGGATGCGTATCCGGATTATTATAACATATCACTAACCATAATAAAAACCAAAGAATTCCGATACTACCGAATACGTAAAATACAGCTGGCCATCCTATTATCGAATATCGAAGAATAACACCGGACAAAGAATTTGCAAATACCGTGCCAAGTTGAGCACCAGCAAATACCAATGAACCGATCATAGATCTTTCCTCCGGTGGTGTCCATTGTGCGAGCATTGCATTTAACGCCGGAAATGTCGTTCCTTCACAAAGACCCATTAATAGGCGTACAATGATCAAACCTGTTGCTTCTCCAATTTCTACGGTAATCGGTGTAATTAATGTGAAAATTCCCGTCGCCAAAATACCCAAACCGAGAGAATATTTTCCACCAAACTTCTCCGATAACATTCCACCGGGTAAATGTGTTATCACATAACCCACGTAAAACGACGATAAAATAATACCCTGATTGAAAAAAATTACATATACGTATGTGAATTTAAAGTATAATATGTCGTAATTAATCAATAAACACATCATCAAGTATACAAGTATTTTTATGTTTTATATTATAAGATATATAAACGCGTCTGTATTTTTTACCTGCATCATCTCGTCCCAATCGTACTTTTTCGCGTTCGATGGCTTTAGATCGTTATCGTCCATTCCATTTTCCGTAGTATTTATCCGACAAGTATATTGATCGTTATGCGTCGCATTTTTCATTGGGATTACCATTTCAGTAATTGTAATCGATAAACAAACACGCATAGCGTAAGCATTGAATAATGCTAAAAATCCCATTATCGCAAATATCCATCGTTGCGGTATTCTTCCACCTGTTTGCATATAAACAAACTCTTATCGTATTATAATAGTATGGATAAATAAACTCACGTTTTACAGAGAAGAAAGCCCGAGGTCAACAGCGCGGAAGGAATGACGATTAGCGGCAAAGCCTTTCCCTATTGGCAGCTGTCTAACGAACCGTACAAACTTATCTAGGTAAAGGTCAAATTCCTTATACATATCACTAACTTGGGCATTGAATAATTTCGATTTCGATTTGTGTGTTATATTAAAAGGATAATCGGTCGAATCAAGAGAAATCCAGCTAAGAAAGAAAAACGACGAGTGATATGTACCTACATATACATACATTATACATATACGTATATAAAAGCGAGAAATTGGAAAATGAATATATACGAAATAAAAAGTTATACAAGATGTTTAGATTTCTATAACGATATATACGATTTGTTTTTATATAATTATATAATTACAAGCTAAATCGAATCGAAGTCAAGAACAATGCACTTTACAAATGATCGCAATTTCATTCGAATATCGTACAGCAAAGGAAAATTCGAAATATAACAATAATAAAAGAATGAGAAAAATGAAATAAAAATTGATAAAAAAAATCAATTTTTTTTCTTTATATAATTAAACAAAATAAATAATAAATTAGAAAATAAATTAGATTAAAATTTGAACTTTTATTAATAATGAAACGTTATAAAAAGATGACTATAAATATAAATACATATATTCATATCGAAAGTTAAATAGCGCGAGTTTTTTTTTTCGCATTGTACAGAAGAAGATCGTAAAGCGATGATAATGATAAATAGAACAAAAAGTTATCAAGTTAAATGGGAAATAATATATTTTTCTCAAAATATATTAAAAAGGTTAAGAACAAAAAAAAAAAAAAAAACAAAGAAACAGTATATACGTGTTTCCATCGATTCGTTTCATTAACGATCATCGATCAATCAACGAAACAACGACAATCGAAAGAACATATATATTTTTGTTGCTCGATTCTTTAATCAAATACCAGACCCAGCATCAACGAGTTTATCTTATCTATCACAATATACGGAAAATCCAAATACAAGAAGCCAAAAAGTACCAATAATATCTCGGTGCGATTTACTCCAAATGATTATATCGGTAGACCGAATTGTTGTAAAGATAACATAAAAATGATTGTCAACTTATTCCGATTTGTGACGAATTATAGTCTCTTCATATATGTACGAAACCAATTATTTTTCTTATATTGTTTTTAATAAAAACAAATCTCACTTTATAAATCGGACCACAATCTTATTTTTCACTTTTATTACATTTATTTCTTTTAACAATTTTATTTTGTTTAATGCATTTTTAGAAAACACAGTGTTTTTTTTTATTTTTTTTTTTTCATCGCATTCATGATTTTACAAAAATATTCATGAAATTCTATGAAAAGAAATTTAAATATATATTAATGTTAATAATTATTTAAACAAGATTTTATTAACTCGAGAAAATCTATAAAACGAAACAAAACAAGATTTTTTTATTTCGTTTTTATTATTTTACGAAATAAAAAATCATTTAACCAATGGGAATTATAAATTTATAAAATGCATTAATGGGTTTAAAATGAATATGCTAATACGATATGTCATTATGTATATTTCACGTACAAGTATTTTGTCCGTCGTTATTTTTGAACACAAACGAGATAAAACTATATGTTGTTACAAGATTTTTATTAATTTTTAATACGTTTCTTTTGATACACGTAATTTTTATAAATTTCTTTTAAAATAAATAATCGATATTTTCTTCTATCTTATAAAACGAATATTTATCAAATATGTAAAGTAAATCGGTATCTTGATCTTCGAACATCATCATCAAAATGTACAATAACGATATAATTAAACGATGTAAATTAAAAAATATAAAATTCTGTTAAAGATAAATAACAATATAATATTTGTAAATAATATTTGTAATAATTTTGTAAATAAAATATCGTTAATTAGAAATATTTTAATTTTAACGAGATCGAGAATATCAGATTTATAGATTCTTCTATTAGGTACTTACAACATATTTTGCAGGTAGATAGCATTATGCGAATGAAAATATTCTTCGACGTTTAACCGTTGGAATAAAAAGTACACAAAAATTATATTCTCGAAGATCGAATTACGTTCTTATTTTATTATCACGTTCAATACCGTTAATCCAGAAAAAAAATCTAATCCAGACGAGTCTAATCAAGAAGAAGATGACGATTGTTGTATCAACAAAAATGGTAGCAGATATACTTAATAATACTTAAATAATATTCCTATGATATGTTGCGATCGACTGAATCGATGCCGTCCCTGCGAATTCATTTTATAGCAGTGCTTACACGTGCTCTTCACTAAAAGCAAAAAGGGAAAGGAACCGTGGATAAGACGCTTAGCGTGTAGTAAAAGTTGACGCGGGAAAGGTATATTCAACATCGAAGGGGAATGATAACGTGTATGTATACACGCGTATCTATATTTGATAGTTTCCGTATTCTATTTTTTACATATACGGATACCTATCACGTAATCGTATACACGTTCGAAGGAATAAAAAAATTGATTAGACGGATCAACAAATAATTTAAATTTAATAGCAATATTAATATAAAAATTGAATTCTACGATCGATATATCCTATTAAGGAACAGAATGAAAAATTTTGATAATTTTAATCGAAATAAATTCTAGTTTCAATGAAATAGATAATACAGTTAAGTCAAAGATTTGAAACGATACTCGATAAATAATGAGTTCAATAGCTATATAGCGATAAATAATAACGAGTAACGATAAATATCAAGCATACTAATACAATATATATTTAGTCCCTAATTACTTATATTTAAATCGATAAAAAAATCGATTAATCAACAATTCGTTAAATTTCACTTAATATCATTTGTAATAAATTTTTTTTTTTACGATTTATCATTATGATTTTTACAATGCAAATAAAAATATCTTTTATAAAGAATAATTATAAAGTTATCTCACAAATGTACCTTCGAAAAAAAAGTATCGTCGTTTTATTTCGATCTCTATCCAAGTATCGTATCTATACTTCTTTCTTTCTATTTCTTTTTAAAACAGTTTCACCATCGTAATAACGTAATAAAATACAGCGTAACGAAACGTTACGTTTATTTCTAAATTTATAATCGATATATCAACGATTTATAAATTATGCGAAATAACGATCATTACGATTACAAGATATTATATAATCTTCTTCCTCGATACCATTATAAGATTAACAATAATTCCTCTTACCTTTAATATCGTAGGATTAACATGTCGCTGATAAAATCAACCAAGTTTGACAAGAATAGATGATATAAATTATCATAATGCGATATAATCGCCTCTTATACACATCGCTTAATAACTTTTGCTATTAATGCTAGATCATTATCAAATGAATTATCAGTTCCATCTTTAGCATACGACATAACGTCGCTTAGTTTTCAACAGAAAATGAAAACGAAGAGAGAAAAAAAAAACAAAATAAACGTAGATAAAAGGAAATAACTTCATCGAAAGAACATTTGTTGTTGATATTTGTTGATATTCATATTTATTTTAAAATATAAAATTTTATTAAAGAAAAGAAAAGATCACATCATTAATCATCGGATAAATAACGCTATTTTAATTTTTATTTTTAGAGTTTTAATTTTTTACTTTTTTTCCTTTCTTTATTTTCTTATAAATATGAGGTATTTCACGTACCAATCGTGTGCTTTCTTCTTTCGCCATAGTTACAGCTTTGTCCAATTCATGTATCTATAAAATTTATACATTTTCTTTTTCATTATTTTGCGTCATATTCATAAAATAATTTTATCTTTAATTTTAAAAAAAGATACTCACGCATTCCTTAACCATATATCTTTTGAACAAATCGAATAATTCATTCACAGTCCAAGTAGCCTCATCCGATTTTCCCAATCTAATGAACGAACATTGCGATTCATGTTTCATATGTTCATTCCTAGAAGCAATTAAAATAAGGTTATGTAATCAATTGATAGATCAAAAAAATTAAACGGATGAAATTGTGAAGTTAAAATTATTCGCACTATATAATTAATTATTAAACAAATAAAATAAAATAAAATAAAATAAATATACCAGGGATCATCATCCGGATCCCAACTATCAAGTTGTTTGGAACAAATAAAACATTCAACCAAATCGGGTTCTTTCTTACCACCCACTACATAAAAACCAGCAGCAGCCATCCGCTCGGGATTACACGAATTATCAGAAGATTGAAACGGCCAATCTTCAAACGTTTTTAATCTACCAATTTTCCAAAATGTTGAATTATGTTCTCTAAACAAAAGATGAAACAATTAATCAAGGTTATGACACATCGTTGACCACATAGAATGAAACGATATAAAAATGAAATAACGTAAAATGCTACTTACGGTAATAAATCCATAATTTTAAAGTAAAATAATTTCAATTTTTAATAAAACGCGATAAGTACGCAAGTATAAATATCGTTACGGTGAAATTAATGGCGTCCTTTTTAAACACATATCACAAGTGGTGCTATCTACATCGATCGTTGCGCTTAATACTGATAAAAATTATTTTATTCACTCACATTAAATAATAACGGATGACAGACGCGTGTACGATACGTATGTATGATATAAAATAAAGTTAACAATCAATATATATTCTTATATTTCCCTATAAATCGAACAAGCATAAAACGGATTCAATATCACGGACGAGGCATAGAGAATAGACGTAACAGTCAATGGAACTTTGCGTTCTACGTTTTCAAATACCGATCGTGCAAAAATCAAAGCGGTCGATATGCCCTTACTATTCAAAATGTAGACGAATACAAGAATTATATTCAATTCCATCGTATAAACCGATGTCGGAAGATTGTGAAAATAACTTTTTTTATAATTATTATTATTATGCGTTATACGTATCAGATTGTATTCATAGCTTAATTATTACTAATACTAAAAAGAGTCATATATAAGTTGAATTATTGATGATTAAATTATTCATAAGTTAAAAATTTACTCGTAAAAATTTTTTTTTTCAATATAACGCAAATAATATCGATTTGTAAGATTTTTCTATAAAAATAATTCGTCGCAAATTTTTCGTTTTAAGTAAAATTTTAATAATAAATTTACTCGGACAAACAAGTTCATTTTACACAAAAATAATGTTCGCGAAAAGAATCTTTCGCGACTCGAAAGTTAAAATTCAAAATTTTTTAAAAATATTTCATTCACTTTTTGAAATATTTTTGAAAACTTTGTAACGCTTCGATTTAGCTGAAATTTTGAAAATTGATTCCTTTTAGATAAAAACAGTACTTGCGAGAAGGATTTGACGATTCGAAAGTTAAAATTAAAACATTTCTCGAAAAATTTTTATATTTGCCGTAATTTCAATTTCTATCTTACCGACACAGGATAAATATAGGATAAATAAATCGTAGTCTCAAATCGATAGCAACTTTTTTTTTCAACAGTTCACAATTTTCGAAAGGTCATCATATTTTTTTTTTATTACGATTTTTTTGAACGGATCGTTTTTCAATACATCAACGAATTTGTAATTGGCGAAAATATAAATATTATTTATTTATTTTTTTTAATACACATAGTTTTCTTGCATCGACAAGCGATAAATAAACGGAGAAATTTAACAAGGAAGAAATATTTGGACATTTAAGAAATTTATATATTAATTCGTTTAAGTAGCAATTTTTTGTTATAAAAATTAAGTAAATCGTGTTTAATTTTTTTTTTCTTCCATGACATATTTTGAGCAATTTAATATAATAAAAATTATCTTTCGTCGATAACGAAGACTACACTTTATTTTAAACGAATTTATTATTTATCTTTAATTTATCGTATTTTCATATTCGAAAGTTCATTTATATCATACAAGAATATTTATGCAACTATTTTGTTTATTATCTCAGTTCAATAACATAATATGTGGACATTTCGTAATGCATCGCAAATTAAAATTATATTTAATATTCTTTGATTTATTTCGTAACATTCAAACAATAGATTTTTTTTTATATTTATTTTTTTATATGTGTTAAATCAAAATTTTTTATTATTAATATTGAAAAAAAATTCCAATATTCAAGAATATTTACATATTTCATTGTAATATATTTAATATATTTTTACAATAACATTCATAAGCAAAAAATGAACGATCTCTCGATTTATGTCCTGAACATTATAAATAAAAAAAAAAAATGGAATTTCAATCGAAGAAAATCGAACTATAGATAACAAATTTTGAATAGCCGCATAAATATTCTCATACGATAAATCGAATCGATCGAATATGTAGAAAAGTAGCGTATATTAAAAAAAAATAATAAATTCGTTTAAAATAAAAAAAAATAAAGTACAGAATCAATAAAAAGAAAAGTTTTTAATTTCAATATATTTACCATTTAAGATACGAAGAAAGAAGAAAGAGAATTTAAATTAATTCTTTTTTTTCATAAAAAATTGGTATTCAAATATAATATAAATTTAAATTTATAAATAAATACAAATTTGTTGTACGCCCGAATATTTTATTTTAATCGATCATACCACTATTTCATTTATCGTTTATCATATATTAAATAAATAAAATTCTACTAATAATAACGAGCCTCAATAAATTAAAGCTTCTATTATTATATCGAATTAATATTTGGTATTTCTCTCTATAGAATTATAATTTATTTATTTTTCTAATTTAATTTTCTAATTTATTGTTCTAATATTTATTTTTGCATAATTATATAATTTTATATATTATGATATCTTATTTATTTTACAATAATTTAATAATAATATAATATTCTATTATATCGTGCAGCGATAAAATATTTATTCGGAGAGAAGAAAGGAATACGTCCGTTCTGTTTCGTGTTAAGAAACCGACTACGCTTAGTCGTATATAATAACAATACGAAAAATATTTGAATTGGCTTCGTATTTGGAAAACGATTACGTTTAATCGATATTCAATATCAAGTGTCACGATATTGTGTTGTGATTTATATTTGCTATAATATTAGTGAGAATATTAATATTAATTTTATTATTGATATCATTAACGTCGTCCGGTTTCCGCCGTGGCGGACCAGTTAACGATGACGATGGATTATATCAGACCTATATCTCACAACAATTTTAGGGTATCGTGTCCGACGGCCGAAGCACGATTTACAATTGATTACGACTTGACTATGACTGCTCTATATTCTAAAGTTGAATTCAATTGAATTAAGATATATATTTAGGTTAGGTTAGGTTGGTTTATCAATTCCTCTTCACACGGTCGTTTATCAATTCCTCCTCACACGCTCCTTTATCAATTCCTCTTCATACGGTCATTTATCAATTCCTCCTCACACGCTCCTTTATCAATTCCTCTTCAGACGGTCATTTATCAATTTTTCTTCACACGCTCCTTTATCAAATCCACTTCATACGGTCATTTATCAATTCCTCCTCACACGCTCCTTTATCAATTCCTCTTCAGACGGTCATTTATCAATTTTTCTTCACACGCTCCTTTATCAATTCCTCTTCACACGGTCATTCATCAATTCCTCCTCACACGCTCCTTTATCAATTCCTCTTCACACGATAATTTATCAATTCCTCCTCACACGGTCATTTATCAATTCCTCCTCACACGCTCCTTTATCAATTCCTCTTCACACGGTAATTTATCAATTCCTCCTCACACGCTCCTTTATCAATTCCTCTTCACACGATAATTTATCAATTCCTCCTCACACGGTCATTTATCAATTCCTCCTCACACGCTCCATTATCAATTCCTCTTCACACGGTAATTTATCAATTCCTTCTCACGCGCTCCTTTATCAATTCCTCTTCACACGATAATT
Source organism: Apis florea (assembly GCF_048593485.1). Taxonomy (NCBI): domain Eukaryota; kingdom Metazoa; phylum Arthropoda; class Insecta; order Hymenoptera; family Apidae; genus Apis; species Apis florea. The sequence continues at coordinate 5,691,758 of NW_028256703.1, forward strand.
TATCAATTCCTATTCAATCGATAATTTATCAATTCCTCTTTACACGGTAATTTATCAATTCCTTCTCACGCGCTCCTTTATCAATTCCTCTTCACACGATAATTTATCAATTCCTATTCAATCGATAATTTATCAATTCCTCTTTACTCGGTCGTTTATCAATTCCTCCTCACACGCTCCTTTATCAATTCCTCTTCACACGATAATTTATCAATTCCTCCTCACACGGTCATTTATCAATTCCTCCTCACACGCTCCTTTATCAATTCCTCTTCACACGGTAATTTATCAATTCCTCATCACACGCTCCTTTATCAATTCCTCTTCACACGGTAATTTATCAATTCCTCATCACACGCTCCTTTATCAATTCTTCTTCACACGGTCATTCATCAATTCCTCCTCACACGCTCCTTTATCAATTCCTCTTCACACGCTTCTTTATCAATTCCTATTCACACGATAATTTATCAATTCCTCTTCACACGCTCCTTTATCAGTTCCTCTTCACACGGTCCTTTTTCAATTCCTATTCACACGGTCATTTATCAATTCCTCCTCACACGGTCATTTATCAATTCCTCCTCACACGCTCCTTTATCAATTCCTCTTCACACGGTCATTCATCAATTCCTCCTCACACGGTCATTCATCAATTCCTCTTCATACGGTCATTTATCAATTCCTTCTCACACGCTCCTTTATCAATTCCTCTTCACACGATAATTTACCAATTCCTCCACACACGCTCCTTTATCAATTCCTCCTCACACGCTCCTTTATCAATTCCTCTTCACACGATAATTTATCAATTCCTATTCAATCGATAATTTATCAATTCCTCCTCACACGCTCCTTTATCAATTCCTCTTCACACGGTAATTTATCAGTTCCTCTTCACACGGTCATTTATCAATTCCTATTACACGGTCATTTATCAACTCCTCCTCACACGGTCATTTATCAATTCCTCCTCACACGCTCCTTTATTAATTCCTCTTCACACGATAATTTACCAATTCCTCCTCACACGGTCATTCATCAATTCCTCTTCACACGGTCGTTTATCAATTCCTTCTCACACGCTCCTTTATCAATTCCTCTTCACACGATAATTTACCAATTCCTCCTCACACGGTCATTTATCAATTCCTCCTAACACGCTCCTTTATCAATTCCTCCTCACACGGTCATTTATCAATTCCTATTCAATCGATAATTTATCAATTCCTCTTCACACGCTCCTTTATCAATTCTTCTTCACACGGTCATTCATCAATTCCTCCTCACACGCCCCTTTATCAATTCCTCTTCACACGGTCATTCATCAATTCCTCCTCACACGGTCATTCATCAATTCCTCTTCACACGGTCGTTTATCAATTCCTTCTCACACGCTCCTTTATCAATTCCTCTTCACACGATAATTTACCAATTCCTCCTCACACGGTCATTTATCAATTCCTCTTCACACGATAATTTACCAATTCCTCCTCACACGGTCATTTATCAATTCCTCCTAACACGCTCCTTTATCAATTCCTCCTCACACGGTCATTTATCAATTCCTATTCAATCGATAATTTATCAATTCCTCATCACACGCTCCTTTATCAATTCTTCTTCACACGGTCATTCATCAATTCCTCTTCACACGCTTCTTTGTCAATTCCTCTTCACACGCTCCTTTATCAGTTCCTCTTCACACGGTCATTTATCAATTCCTATTCACACGGTCGTTTATCAATTCCTCTTCACACGCTTCTTTATCAATTCCTATTCACACGATAATTTATCAATTCCTCTTCACACGCTCCTTTATCAGTTCCTCTTCACACGGTCATTTATCAATTCCTCTTCACACGGTCATTTATCAATTCCTCTTCACACGATCATTTATCAATTCCTCTTCACACGCTCCTTTATCAATTCCTCTTCACACGCTCCTTTATCAATTCCTCCTCACACGCTCCTTTATCAATTCCTCTTCACACGGTCATTTATCAATTCCTCTTCACACGCTTCTTTATCAATTCCTATTCACACGATAATTTATCAATTCCTCTTCACACGCTCCTTTATCAGTTCCTCTTCACACGGTCATTTATCAATTCCTATTCACACGGTCATTTATCAATTCCTCCTCACACGCTCCTTTATCAATTCCTCCTCACACGCTCCTTTATCAATTCCTCCTCACACTCTCTTTTATCAATTCCTCCTCACACGATCATTCATCAATTCCTCTTCACACGCTCCTTTATCAATTCCTCTTCACACGGTCATTTATCAATTCCTCTTCACACGCTTCTTTATCAATTCCTATTCACACGATAATTTATCAATTCCTCTTCACACGCTCCTTTATCAGTTCCTCTTCACACGGTCATTTATCAATTCCTATTCACACGGTCATTTATCAATTCCTCCTCACACGGTCATTTATCAATTCCTATTCAATCGATAATTTATCAATTCCTCATCACACGCTCCTTTATCAATTCCTCCTCACACGCTCCTTTATCAATTCCTCTTCACACGGTCATTTATCAATTCCTCCTCATACGCTCCTTTATCAATTCCTCTTCACATGCTCTTTATCAATTCCTCTTCACACGCACCTTTATCAATTCCTCCTCACACGCTCCTTTATCAATTCCTCCTCACACGCTCCTTTCTCAATTCCTCTTCACACGGTCATTTATCAATTCCTCATCACACGCTCCTTTATCAATTCTTCTTTACATGATAATTTATCAATTCCTCCTCACACGCTCCTTTATCAATTCCTCTTCACACGGTCATTTATCAATTCCTCTTCACACGCTTCTTTATCAATTCCTATTCACACGATAATTTATCAATTCCTCTTCACACGCTCCTTTATCAGTTCCTCTTCACACGGTCATTTATCAATTCCTATTCACACGGTCATTTATCAATTCCTCCTCACACGGTCATTTATCAATTCCTCCTCACACGCTCCTTTATCAATTCCTCTTCACACGGTCATTCATCAATTCCTCCTCACACGGTCATTCATCAATTCCTCTTCACACGGTCGTTTATCAATTCCTTCTCACACGCTCCTTTATCAATTCCTCTTCACACGATAATTTACCAATTCCTCCTCACACGCTCCTTTATCAATTCCTCTTTACACGATAATTTATCAATTCCTCCTCACACGCTCCTTTATCAATTCCTCTTCACACGGTCATTTATCAATTCCTCTTCACACGCTTCTTTATCAATTCCTATTCACACGATAATTTATCAATTCCTCTTCACACGCTCCTTTATCAGTTCCTCTTCACACGGTCATTTATCAATTCCTCTTCACACGGTCATTTATCAATTCCTCCTCACACGGTCATTTATCAATTCCTCCTCACACGCTCCTTTATCAATTCTTCTTCACACGGTCATTCATCAATTCCTCTTCACACGGTCATTTATCAATTCCTCTTCACACGCTTCTTTATCAATTCCTATTCACACGATAATTTATCAATTCCTCTTCACACGCTCCTTTATCAGTTCCTCTTCACACGGTCATTTATCAATTCCTATTCACACGGTCATTTATCAATTCCTCCTCACACGCTCCTTTATCAATTCCTCTTCACACGGTCATTTATCAATTCCTCCTCACACGCTCCTTTATCAATTCCTCTTCACACGGTCATTTATCAATTCCTCTTCACACGGTCATTTATCAATTCCTCTTCACACGGTCATTTATCAATTCCTCTTCACACGCTCCTTTATCAATTCCTCTTCACACGGTCATTTATCAATTCCTCTTCACACGCTCCTTTATCAATTCCTCCTCATACGCTCCTTTATCAATTCCTCTTCACACGGTCATTTATCAATTCCTCTTCACACGGTCATTTATCAATTCCTCCTCACACGGTCATTCATCAATTCCTCCTCATACGCTCCTTTATCAATTCCTCTTCACACGGTCATTTATCAATTCCTCCTCACACGCTCCTTTATCAATTCCTCCTCACACTCTCTTTTATCAATTCCTCCTCACACGATCATTCATCAATTCCTCTTCACACGCTCCTTTATCAATTCCTCTTCACACGGTCATTTATCAATTCCTCTTCACACGCTTCTTTATCAATTCCTATTCACACGATAATTTATCAATTCCTCTTCACACGCTCCTTTATCAGTTCCTCTTCACACGGTCATTTATCAATTCCTATTCACACGCTCCTTTATCAATTCCTCTTCACACGGTCATTTATCAATTCCTCCTCACACGGTCATTTATCAATTCCTCTTCACACGGTCGTTTATCAATTCCTTCTCACACGCTCCTTTATCAATTCCTCTTCACACGATAATTTACCAATTCCTCCTCACACGGTCATTTATCAATTCCTCCTCACACGCTTCTTTATCAATTCCTATTCACACGATAATTTATCAATTCCTCCTCACACGGTCATTTATCAATTCCTCCTCACACGCTTCTTTATCAATTCCTATTCACACGATAATTTATCAATTCCTCTTCACACGCTCCTTTATCAGTTCCTCTTCACACGGTCATTTATCAATTCCTCCTCACACGCTCCTTTATCAATTCCTCTTCACACGGTCATTCATCAATTCCTCTTCACACGGTCGTTTATCAATTCCTTCTCACACGGTCATTTATCAATTCCTCCTCACACGCTCCTTTATCAATTCCTCCTCACACTCTCTTTTATCAATTCCTCCTCACACGATCATTCATCAATTCCTCTTCACACGCTCCTTTATCAATTCCTCTTCACACGGTCATTTATCAATTCCTCTTCACACGCTTCTTTATCAATTCCTATTCACACGATAATTTATCAATTCCTCTTCACACGCTCCTTTATCAGTTCCTCTTCACACGGTCATTTATCAATTCCTATTCACACGGTCATTTATCAATTCCTCCTCACACGGTCATTTATCAATTCCTCCTCAAACGATAATTTATCAATTCCTCATCACACGCTCCTTTATCAATTCCTCCTCACACGCTCCTTTATCAATTCTTCTTCACACGGTCATTCATCAATTCCTCCTCACACGCTCCTTTATCAATTCCTCTTCACACGGTCATTTATCAATTCCTCTTCACACGCTTCTTTATCAATTCCTATTCACACGATAATTTATCAATTCCTCTTCACACGCTCCTTTATCAATTCCTCTTCACACGGTCATTTATCAATTCCTCCTCACACGCTCCTTTATCAATTCCTCTTCACACGGTCATTCATCAATTCCTCCTCACACGCTCCTTTATCAATTCCTCTTCACACGGTCATTTATCAATTCCTCTTCACACGCTTCTTTATCAATTCCTATTCACACGATAATTTATCAATTCCTCTTCACACGCTCCTTTATCAATTCCTCCTCACACGCTCCTTTATCAATTCCTCTTCACACGGTCATTTATCAATTCCTCCTCATACGCTCCTTTATCAATTCCTCTTCACATGCTCTTTATCAATTCCTCTTCACACGCACCTTTATCAATTCCTCCTCACACGCTCCTTTATCAATTCCTCCTCACACGCTCCTTTCTCAATTCCTCTTCACACGGTCATTTATCAATTCCTCATCACACGCTCCTTTATCAATTCTTCTTTACATGATAATTTATCAATTCCTCTTCACACGATAATTTATCAATTCCTCTTCACATGATAAATTATCAAATCCTCTTCACACGGTCAATTCCTCCTCACACGCTCCTTTATCAATTCCCCTTCACACGGTCGTTTACAAATTCCTCTTGACACGGTCATTTATTAATTCTTCTTCACACGCTTAGGTTAGGTTAGGTTAGGTTAGGTTAGGTTAGGTTAGGTTAGGTTAGGTTAGGTTAGGTTAGGTTAGGTCAGGTTAGGTCAGGTTGGGTCAGGTTGGGTCAGGTTGGGTCAGGTTGGGTCAGGTTGGGTCAGGTTGGGTCAGGTTAGGTCAGGTTAGGTCAGGTTAGGTCAGGTTAGGTCAGGTTAGGTCAGGTTAGGTCAGGTTAGGTCAGGTTAGGTCAGGTTAGGTCAGGTTAGGTCAGGTTAGGTCAGGTTAGGTCAGGTTAGGTCAGGTTAGGTCAGGTTAGGTCAGGTTAGGTTAGGTTAGGTCAGGTTAGGTCAGGTTAGGTCAGGTTAGGTCAGGTTAGGTCAGGTTAGGTTAGGTTAGGTCAGGTTAGGTCAGGTTAGGTCAGGTTAGGTCAGGTTAGGTCAGGTTAGGTCAGGTTAGGTCAGGTTAGGTCAGGTTAGGTCAGGTTAGGTCAGGTTAGGTCAGGTTAGGTCAGGTTAGGTCAGGTTAGGTCAGGTTAGGTCAGGTTAGGTCAGGTTAGGTCAGGTTAGGTCAGGTTAGGTTAGGTTAGGTCAGGTTAGGTCAGGTTAGGTCAGGTTAGGTTAGGTTAGGTCAGGTTAGGTCAGGTTAGGTCAGGTTAGGTCAGGTTAGGTCAGGTTAGGTCAGGTTAGGTCAGGTTAGGTCAGGTTAGGTCAGGTTAGGTCAGGTTAGGTCAGGTTAGGTCAGGTTAGGTCAGGTTAGGTCAGGTTAGGTCAGGTTAGGTCAGGTTAGGTCAGGTTAGGTCAGGTTAGGTCAGGTTAGGTCAGGTTAGGTTAGGTTAGGTCAGGTTAGGTCAGGTTAGGTCAGGTTAGGTCAGGTTAGGTCAGGTTAGGTTAGGTTAGGTCAGGTTAGGTCAGGTTAGGTCAGGTTAGGTCAGGTTAGGTCAGGTTAGGTCAGGTTAGGTCAGGTTAGGTCAGGTTAGGTCAGGTTAGGTCAGGTTAGGTTAGGTCAGGTCAGGTTAGGTCAGGTTAGGTCAGGTCAGGTCAGGTCAGGTCAGGTTAGGTCAGGTTAGGTCAGGTTAGGTTAGGTTAGGTCAGGTTAGGTCAGGTCAGGTTAGGTTAGGTCAGGTTAGGTCAGGTTAGGTCAGGTTAGGTCAGGTTAGGTCAGGTTAGGTCAGGTTAGGTCAGGTTAGGTCAGGTCAGGTCAGGTTAGGTCAGGTTAGGTCAGGTTAGGTCAGGTTAGGTCAGGTTAGGTCAGGTTAGGTCAGGTTAGGTCAGGTTAGGTCAGGTTAGGTCAGGTTAGGTCAGGTTAGGTCAGGTTAGGTCAGGTTAGGTCAGGTTAGGTCAGGTTAGGTCAGGTCAGGTCAGGTTAGGTCAGGTTAGGTCAGGTTAGGTCAGGTTAGGTCAGGTTAGGTCAGGTTAGGTCAGGTCAGGTCAGGTCAGGTCAGGTCAGGTCAGGTCAGGTCAGGTCAGGTCAGGTCAGGTTAGGTCAGGTCAGGTCAGGTCAGGTCAGGTCAGGTCAGGTCAGGTCAGGTCAGGTCAGGTCAGGTCAGGTCAGGTTAGGTCAGGTCAGGTCAGGTCAGGTCAGGTCAGGTCAGGTTAGGTCAGGTTAGGTTAGGTCAGGTCAGGTTAGGTCAGGTTAGGTCAGGTCAGGTCAGGTCAGGTCAGGTTAGGTCAGGTCAGGTTAGGTCAGGTCAGGTCAGGTCAGGTCAGGTCAGGTCAGGTCAGGTCAGGTCAGGTCAGGTCAGGTTAGGTCAGGTTAGGTCAGGTTAGGTCAGGTTAGGTCAGGTTAGGTCAGGTCAGGTCAGGTTAGGTTAGGTTAGGTCAGGTTAGGTCAGGTTAGGTCAGGTTAGGTCAGGTTAGGTCAGGTCAGGTCAGGTCAGGTCAGGTTAGGTCAGGTTAGGTCAGGTCAGGTCAGGTTAGGTCAGGTCAGGTCAGGTTAGGTTAGGTTAGGTCAGGTTAGGTCAGGTCAGGTCAGGTCAGGTCAGGTTAGGTCAGGTTAGGTCAGGTTAGGTCAGGTTAGGTCAGGTTAGGTCAGGTCAGGTTAGGTTAGGTTAGGTTAGGTCAGGTTAGGTCAGGTCAGGTTAGGTCAGGTCAGGTCAGGTCAGGTTAGGTTAGGTTAGGTCAGGTCAGGTCAGGTCAGGTCAGGTTAGGTTAGGTCAGGTCAGGTTAGGTCAGGTCAGGTCAGGTCAGGTCAGGTCAGGTCAGGTCAGGTCAGGTCAGGTCAGGTCAGGTCAGGTTAGGTTAGGTTAGGTCAGGTTAGGTCAGGTCAGGTTAGGTCAGGTCAGGTCAGGTCAGGTTAGGTCAGGTTAGGTCAGGTCAGGTCAGGTTAGGTCAGGTCAGGTTAGGTTAGGTCAGGTTAGGTCAGGTCAGGTCAGGTTAGGTTAGGTCAGGTTAGGTCAGGTCAGGTTAGGTTAGGTTAGGTCAGGTTAGGTTAGGTCA
>NW_028256704.1:0-22666 GCF_048593485.1 Apis florea
ACACTTTTCGATTTGTTTGTTTTAGACAAGTACAGTTTGGCAGGAGTCGACAAAATTTATGCAAAAATATATGTTTTCCTGTACTATTCTACAAATTTGACTTCAAACTGCATCTTTCTTCGAAACCAGACGATTCTATGCTAGAATAGATTATTCTGATGCATTTCGATTTGAAATGATGTGAAATAGAGTTTTCATGCAAGAACAGCGTATTCTGGTGCTTTTCGATTCGAAATGATGTAGAATCGCATTTTTGTTCGCTAAAACGTAAGTATTTCGTAAAATCTCACATTTCAGCACACGTTTCGATTTCTTTGTACTAGACAAGTACATGTATTGGTAGGAATCGACAAAATTTATGCAAAAATATATGTTTTCCTGTACTATTCTACAAATATGACTTCAAACTGCAACTTTCTTCGAAACCAGACGATTTTATGCTAGAACAGCTTATTCTGATGCATTTCGATTCGAAATGATGTGAAATAGTGTTTTCATGCATGAACAGCGTATTCTGGTGCATTTCGTTTCGGAATGATGTCAAATAGAGTTTTCATGCAAGAACAGCGTATTCTGGTGCTTTTCAATTTGAAATGTCGTGAAATCGCATTTTTGTTGCTAAAACGTAAGTGTTTCGTAAAATCTGACATTTCAGCACACGTTTCGATTTCTTTGTACTAGACAAGTAATGTATGGTAGGAATCGACAAAATTTATGCAAAAATATATGTTTTCCACTATTAAACAAATATGATTTCAAACTGCAACTTTCTTCGAAACCAGACGATATTATTTTATAACAGCTTATTCTGATGCATTTCTATTCGGAATGATGTGAAATAGTGTTTTCATGCATGAACAGCGTATTCTGGTGCATTTCGTTTCGGAATGATGTCAAATAGAGTTTTCATGCAAGAACAGCGTATTCTGGTGCTTTTCAATTTGAAATGTCGTGAAATCGCATTTTTGTTGCTAAAACGTAAGTGTTTCGTAAAAACTGTCATTTCAACACACGTTTCGTTTTGTTTGTACTAGACAAGAAATGTTTGGTAGGAATCTACAAAATTTATGCAAAAATATATGTTTTCCAGTACTATTAAACAAATTTGATTTCAAACTGCAACTTTCTTCGAAACCAGACGATTTTATGCTAGAACAGCTTATTCTGATGCATTTCGATTCGAAATGATGTGAAATAGAGTTTTCATGTAAGAACATTGTATTCTGGTGCTTTTCAATTCGAAATGATGTGGAATCGCATTTTTTTTCAAAACTTAAGTATTTCGTAAAAATTTACAATTCAACATACGATTCGATTTGCTTGTACTAGACAAGTACAGTTTGAAGGAGTCGACAAAATTCATACAAAAATATATGTTTTCCAGTACTATTCTAAATATTTTATTCGAAACTGCAACATTCATCGAAACCGACGATTTCCTGCAAGAACAGTGTACTGTGTTTCTTTTCCATTCGAAATTATGTGAAATAGAGTTTTCATGCAAGAACAGCGTATTTTGGTGCTTTGGTATTTCGATTTGAAATGATGTGTAATCGCATTTTTGTTAGCAAAACGTAAGCATTTCGTAAAAACTGTCATTTCAACACACTTTTCGATTTGTTTGTACTAGACAAGTAATTCTTGTGCTTCTCGATTTGAAATTATGTGAAATCGCATTTTTATTGCCAAAGCGAGAATATTTCGCAAAAACCTATATTTCGATACGAGATTCGAATCGTTTGTGTTAATGGTTTCATGCAAGAACAATATAATCAGATGCTTTTATAAACGAAATGATGTGGAATCACTTTTATGTTGCCAAAAATTGAAAATTTTGTAGAAACGGTTTGGATGAAATCTTGAAAATAGTGAAAGACAATTTTTGATTTCTAAAAATTTCGGAATGTTTAAACGGCTGAATCTTAGCCTCTAGTAGGCACATTTAGGATTTTTTTAACTTGTTTGAAGCGCGAAACTCTCTTCTTTCAAATAACAGCATACCAGTTTTTGGGAAAGAAACGGTTTGGACGCTGCCTTCAAAATAGCGGAATGGTATTTTGGATTTTTTAAAATTTCGGAGTATTTAAACCGCTGTATCTTTTTCTACTAGTAGGCGTAATTAGGATTTTTTCACCTCATTTAAAGCGCGAAACTCTCCTCTTTCGAATCATTTCATTCGGGTTTTTCGGAGAGAAACTTTTCAGACGCAATATTCAAAATAGTGGAAGGGTATTTTTGATTTTTTAAAATTTCGAAGTATTTAAACTGCTGTGTCTTATCTTCTAGTAGGCGTATTTAGGATTTTTTGGGCTCATTTCAAGCGCGAAATACTCCGCTTTCGAATCATTTCATTCGGGTTTTTCGGAGAGAAACGGTTATGACGCTATATTCAAAGTAGTGGAAGGATATTTTTGATTTTTTTAAAATTTCGAAGTTTTTAAACCGCTGTATCTTATCTTCTAGTAGGCGTATTTAGGATTTTTTTGGCTCCCTAGAAGCGCGAAACCCTCCTCTTTCGAATCATTTCATTCGGATTTTTCGGAGAGAAACGGTTCAGACGCTATATTCAAAATAGTGGTAGAGTATTTGTGATTTTCTAAAATTTCGGTACATTTAAACCGCTGTATCTTATCTTCTAGTAGGCGTATTTAGGATTTTTTGGCTCATTTCAAGCGCGAAACCCTCCGCTTTCGAATCATTTCATTCGGATTTTTCGGAGAGAAACGGTTCAGACGCTATATTCAAAATAGTGGAAGGGTATATTTGATTTTTTAAAATTTCGTAGTTTTTTAACCGCTGTATCTTATCTTCTAGTAGGCTTATTTAGGATTTTTTTGGCACATTTCAATCGCTAAACTCACCTCTTTCGACTCGTTTCATTCGAGTTTTTCGGAGATAAACGGTTCAGACGCTATATTAAAAATAGGGGAAGGGTATTTTTGATTTTTTAAAATTTCGTAGTTTTTAAACCGCTGTATCTTATCTTCTAGTAGGCGTATTTAGAATTTTTTTCTCATTTGAAGCGCGAAACTCTCCTCTTTCGACTGATTTCATTGGGGTTTCTCGGAGATAAACGGTTCAGACGCTATATTCAAATAGTGGAAGGTTATTTTTGATTTTTTAAAATTTTGTAGTTTCTAAACCGCTGTATCTTATCTTCTAGTAGGCGTATTTAGGATTTTTTTGGCTCATTTCAAGCGCGAAACTCTCCTCTTTCGACTCGTTTCATTCGATTTTTTCGGAGAGAAACGGTTCAGACGCTATATTCAAAATAGTGGAAGGGTATTTTTGATTTTTGAAAATTTCGGAATTTTTAAACCGCTGTATCTTATCTTCTAGTGGGCGTATTTAGGATTTTTTTGGCTCATTTCACGCTCGAAACTCTTCTCTTTCGAACCATTTCATTCTGGTTTCTCGGAGAGAAACGGTTCAGACGCTATATTCCAAATAATGGAAGGGTATTTTTGATTTTTTAAAATTTCGAAGTATTTAAACCGCTGTATCTTATCTTCTAGTGGGCGTATTTAGGATTTTTTTGGCTCATTTCAAGCGCGAAACTCTCCTCTTTCGACTGATTTCATTCGGGTTTCTCGGAGATAAACGGTTCAGACGCTATATTCAAAATAGTGGAAGGGTATTTTTGATTTTTTAAAATTTCGAAGTTTTTAAACCGCTGTATCTTATCTTCTAGTAGGCGTATTTAGGATTTTTTTGGCTCATTTCAAGCGCGAAACTCTCCTCTTTCGACTCGTTTAATTCGGGTTTCTCAGAGAGAAACGGTTCAGACGCTATATTCAAAACAGTGGAAGGGTATTTTTGATTTTTTAAAATTTCGAAGTATTTAAATCGCTGTATCTTATCTTCTAGTGGGCGTATTTAGGATTTTTTTCTCATTTGAAGCGCGAATCTCTCCTCTTTCGACTGATTTCATTCGGGTTTCTCGGAGATAAACGGTTCAGACGCTATTTTCAAAATAGTGTAAGGGTATTTTTGATTTTTTAAAATTTCGTATTATTTAAACCGCTGTATCTTATCTTCTAGTAGGCGTATTTAGGATTTTATTGGCTCATTTCACCCGCGAAGCTCTCCTCTTTCGAATGATTTCATTCGGGTTTTTCGGGGAGAAACGGTTCAGACGGTATATTCAAAATAGTGGAAGGGTATTTTTAATTTTTTAAAATATCGGAATTTTTAAACTGCTGTATCTTATCTTCTAGTAGGCGTGTTTAGGATTTTTTTATCTCATTTCAAGCGCGAAACTCTCCTCTTTGGACTCATTTCATTTGAGTTTTTCGGAGAGAAACGGTTATGACGCTATATTCAAAGTAGTGGAAGGGTATTTTTGATTTTTTAAAATTTCGATGTCTTTAAACCGCTGTATCTTATCTTCTAGTAGGCGTATTTAGGATTTTTTTGGCTCCCTACAAGCGCGAAACCCTCCTCTTTCGAATCATTTCATTCGGATTTTTCGGAGAGAAACGGTTCAGACGCTATATTCAAAATAGTGGTAGGGTATTTGTGATTTTTTAAAATTTCGGAACATTTAAACCGCTGTATCTTATCTTCTAGTATGCGTATTTAGGATTTTTTGGCTCATTTCAAACGCGAAACTCTCTTCTGTCGACAGATTTCATTCGGGTTTTTCGGAGAGGAACGGTTCAGACGCTATATTCAAAATAGTGGAAGGGTATTTTCGATTTTTTAAAATTTCGGAATTTTTAAACAGGTGTATCTTATCTTCTAGTAGGCGTATTTAGGATTTTTTTGGCTCAATTCAAGCGCGAAACTCTCCTCTTTCGACGGATTTCATTCGGGTTTTTCGGAGAGAAACGGTTCAGACGCTATATTCAAAATAGTGGAAGGACATTTTTGATTTTTTAAAACATCGAAATTTTTAAACCGCTGTATCTTATCTTCTAGTAGGCGTATTTAGGATTTTTTTGGCTCATTCAAGCGCGAAACTCTCCTCCTTCGAATCATTTCATTCGGGTTTTTCGGAGAGAAACGGTTCTGACGCTATATTCAAAATAGTGAAGTGTATTTTTGATTTTTTAAAATTTCGAAGTATTTAGACCGCTGTATCTTATCTCTTAGTAGGCGTATTTAGGATTTTTTCGGCTCCTTACAAGCGCGAAACTCTACTCTTTCGGCTGATTTCATTCGAGTTTTTCGGAGAGAAACGGTTCAGACGCTATATTCAAAATAGTGGAAGGTTATTTTTGATTTTTTAAAATTTCGTAGTTTTTTAACCGCTGTATCTTATCTTCTAGTAGGCGTATTTAGGATTTTTTTGGATCATTTCAAGCGCTAAACTCTACTCTTTCGGCTGATTTCATTCGAGTTTTTCGGAGAGAAACGGTTCAGACGCTATATCCAAAATAGTGGAAGGGTATTTTTGATTTTTTAAAATTTCGAAGTATTTAAACCGCTTATCTTATCTTCTAGTAGGCGTATTTAGGATTTTTCGGGCTAATTTCAAGGGCGAAGCACTCCTCTTTCGTATCATTTCATTCGGGTTGTTCGGAAAGAAACGGTTCAGACGCTATATTCAAAATAGTGGAAAGGTATTTTTTTTTTGTAAAATTTCGGAATATTTAAACCGCTGTATCTTATCTTCTAGTAGGCGTATTTAGGATTTTTTGGGCTCATTTCAAGCGCGAAACACTCCGCTTTCGAATCATTTCATTCGGGTTTTTCGGAGAGAAACGGTTATGACGCTATATTCAAAGTAGTGGAAGGGTATCTTTGATTTTTTAAAATTTCGATGTTTTTAAACCGCTGTATCTTATCTTCTAGTAGGCGTATTTAGGATTTTTTTGGCTCCCTACAAGCGCGAAACCCTCCTCTTTCGAATCATTTCATTCGGATTTTTCGGAGAGAAACGGTTCAGACGCTATATTCAAAATAGGGGTAGGGTATTTGTGATTTTTTAAAATTTCGAAGTATTTAGACCGCTGTATCTTATCTCCTAGTAGGCGTATTTAGGATTTTTTCGGCTCCTTAGAAGCGCGAAACTCTACTCTTTCGGCTGATTTCATTCGAGTTTTTCGGAGAGAAACGGTTCAGACGCTATATTCAAAATAGGGGTAGGGTATTTGTGATTTTTTAAAATTTCGAAGTATTTAGACCGCTGTATCTTATCTCCTAGTAGGCGTATTTAGGATTTTTTCGGCTCCTTACAAGCGCGAAACTCTACTCTTTCGGCTGATTTCATTCGAGTTTTTCGGTGAGAAACGGTTCAGACGCTATATTCAAAATAGTGGAAGGTTATTTTTGATTTTTTAAAATTTCGTAGTTTTTTAACCGCTGTATCTTATCTTCTAGTAGGCGTATTTAGGATTTTTTTGGATCATTTCAAGCGCTAAACTCACCTCTTTCGACTCGTTTCATTTGAGTTTTTCGGAGATAAACGGTTCACACGCTATATTCAAAATAGTGGAAGGTTATTTTTGATTTTTTAAAATTTCGAAGTTTATAAACCGCTGTATCTTATCTTCTAGTATGCGTATTTAGGAGTTTTTTGGCTCATTTCAAGCGCGAAACTCTCCTCTTTCGACTCTTTTCATTCGAGTTTTTCGGAGATAAACGGTTCAGACGCTATATTCAAAAGAGTGGAAGGATATTTTTGATTTTTTAAAATTTCGTAGTATTTAAACCGCTGTATCTTATCTTCTAGTAGGCGAAATTAGGATTTTTTTTGCTCATTTCAAGCGCGAAACTCTCCTCTTTCAACTCGATTCATTCGAGTTTTTCGGAGATAAACGGTTTCGACGCTATATTCAAAATAGTGGAAGGGTATTTTTGATTTTTTAAAATTTCGTTGTTTTTAAACCGCTGTATCTTATCTTCTAGTAGGCGTATTTAGGATTTTTTTGGCTCATTTCAAGCGCGAAACTCTCCTCTTTCGACTCGATTCATTCGGGTTTTTCGGAGAGAAACGGTTCAGACGCTTTATTCAAAATAGTTGAAGGGTATTTTTGATTTTTTAAAATTTCGTAGTTTTTTAACCGCTGTATCTTATCTTCTAGTAGGCTTATTTAGGATTTTTTTGGCACATTTCAAGCGCTAAACTCACCTCTTTCGACTCGTTTCATTCGAGTTTTTCGGAGATAAACGGTTCAGACGCTATATTAAAAATAGGGGAAGGCTATTTTTGATTTTTTAAAATTTCGTAGTTTTTAAACCGCTGTATCTTATCTTCTAGTAGGCGTATTTAGGATTTTTTTCTCATTTGAAGCGCGAAACTCTCTTCTTTCGACTGATTTCATTGGGGTTTCTCGGAGATAAACGGTTCAGACGCTATATTCAAATAGTGGAATGTTATTTTTGATTTTTTAAAATTTCGTAGTTTTTAAACCGCTGTATCTTATCTTCTAGTAGGCGTATTTAGGATTTTTTTGGCTCATTTCAAGCGCGAAACTCTCCTCTTTCGACTCGTTTCATTCGAGTTTTTCGGAGAGAAACGGTTCAGACGCTATATTCAAAATAGTGGAAGGGTATTTTTGATTTTTGAAAATTTCGGTATTTTTAAACCGCTGTATCTTATTTTCTAGTGGGCGTATTTAGAATTTTTTTGTCTCATTTCAAGCGCGAAACTCCCCTCTTTCGAATCATAACATTCGGGTTTCTCAGAGAGAAACGGTTCAGACGCTATATTCAAAACAGTGGAAGGGTATTTTTAATTTTTTAAAATTTCGAAGTATTTAAATCGCTGTATCTTATCTTCTAGTGGGCGTATTTAGGATTTTTTTCTCATTTGAAGCGCGAAACTCTCCTCTTTCGACTGATTTCATTGGGGTTTCTCGAAGATAAACGGTTCAGACGCTATATTCATAATAGTGGAAGGTTATTTTTGATTTTCTAAAATTTCGAAGTTTTTAAACCGCTGTATCTTATCTTCTAGTAGGCGTATTTAGAATTTTTTTTGGTCATTTCAAGCGCGAAACTCTCCTCTTTCGACTCGTTTCATTCGAGTTTTTCGGAGATAAACGCTTCAGACGCTATATTCCAAATAGTGGAAGGGTATTTTTGATTTTTTAAAATTTCGAAGTTTTTAAACCGCTGTATCTTATCTTCTAGTAGGCGTATTTAGGATTTTTTTTGGCTCATTTCAAGCGCGAAACTCTCCTCTTTCGACTCGTTTCATTCGAGTTTTTCGGAGAGAAACGGTTCATACGCTATATTCAAAACAGTGGAAGGGTATTTTTGATTTTTTAAAATTTTGTAGTTTTTAAACCGCTGTATCTTATATTCTAGTAGGCGTATTTAGGATTTTTTTGGCTCATTTCAAGCGCGAAACTCTCCTCTTTCGACTCGTTTCATTCGTGTTTTTCGGAGAGAAACGGTTCAGACGCTATATTCAAAATAGTGGAAGAGTATTTTTGATTTTTGAAAATTTAGAAATATTTAAACCGCTGTATATTATCTTCTAGTGGGCGTATATAGAATTTTTTTGTCTCATTTCAAGCGCGAAACTCTTCTCTTTCGACTCATTTCATTCGGGTTTTTCGGAGAGAAACGGTTCAGACGCTATATTCAAAATAGTGTAAGGGTATTTTTGATTTTTTAAAATTTCGGAATTTTTAAACTGATGTATCTTATCTTCTAGTAGGCGTGTTTAGGATTTTTTTATCTCATTTCAAGCGCGAAACGCTCCTCTTTGGACTCATTTCATTCGAGTTTTTCGGAGATAAACGGTTCAGACGCTATATTCAAAATAGTGGAAGGTTATTTTTGATTTTTTAAAATTTCGAAGTATTTAAACCGCTGTATCTTATCTTCTAGTAGGCGTATTTAGGATTTTTTTGGGTCATTTCAAGCGCGAAACTCTCCTCTTTCGACTCGTTTCATTCGAGTTTTTCGGAGATAAACGCTTCAGACGCTATATTCCAAATAGTGGAAGGGTATTTTTGATTTTTTAAAATTTCGATGTTTTTAAACCGCTGTATCTTATCTTCTAGTAGGCGTATTTAGGATTTTTTTGGCTCATTTCAAGCGCGAAGCTCTCCTCTTTCGACTCGTTTCATTCGAGTTTTTCGGAGAGAAACGGTACAGACGCTATATTCAAAATAGTGGAAGGGTATTTTTGATTTTTTAAAATTTTGTAGTTTTTAAACCGCTGTATCTTATCTTCTAGTAGGCATATTTAGGATTTTTTGGCTCATTTCAAGCGCGAAACACTCCTCTTTCGACTGATTTCATTCGGGTTTCTCGGAGATATACGGTTCAGACGCTATATTCAAAATAGTGGAAGGGTATTTTTGATTTTTTAAAATTTCGTAGTCTTTAAACCGCTGTATCTTATCTTCTATTGGGCGTATTTAGGATTTTTTTGGCTCATTTCAAACGCGAAACTCTTCTCTTTCGAATCATTTCATTCGGGTATTTCGGAGAGAAACGTTTCAAACGCTATATTCAAAATAGTGGAAGGGTATTTTTGATTTTTTAAAATTTCATAGTTTTTAAACCGCTGTATCTTATCTTCTAGTAGGCGAATTTAGGATTTTTTTGGCTCCTTACAAGCGCGAAACTCTCCTATTTCGAATGATTTCATTCGGGTTTCTCGGAGATAAACGGTTCAGACGCTATAGTCAAAATAGTGGAAGGGTATTTTTGATTTTTTAAAATTTTGTAGTTTTTAAACCGCTGTATCTTATCTTCTAGTTGGCGTATTTAGGATTTTTTTGGCTCATTTCAAGCGCGAAACTCTTCTCTTTCGAATCATTTCATTCTGGTTTCTCGGAGAGAAACGGTTCAGACGCTATATTCAAAATAGTGGAAGGTTATTTTTGATTTTTTAAAATTTCGAAGTTTTTAAACCGCTGTATCTTATATTCTAGTAGGCGTATTTAGGATTTTTTTGGGTCATTTCAAGCGCGAAATTCTCCTCTTTCGACTCGTTTCATTCAGGTTTTTCGGAGAGAAACGGTTCAGACGCTATATTCAAAACAGTGGAAGGGTATTTTTGATTTTTTAAAATTTCGAAGTATTTAACTCGCTGTATCTTATCTTCTAGTGGGCGTATTTAGGATTTTTTTGGCTCATTTCAAGCGCAAAACTCTCCTCTTTCGACTGATTTCATTGGGGTTTCTCGGAGATAAACGGTTCAGACGCTATATTCATAATAGTGGAAGGTTATTTTTGATTTTTTAAAATTTCGAAGTTTTTAAACCGCTGTATCTTATCTTCTAGTAGGCGTATTTAGGATTTTTTTGGGTCATTTCAAGCGCGAAACTCTCCTCTTTCGACTCGTTTAATTCGGGTTTTTCGGAGAGAAACGGTTCAAACGCTATATTCAAAATAGTGTAAGGGTATTTTTGATTTTTTAAAATTTTTTAGTATTTAAACCGCTGTATCTTATCTTCTAGTAGGCGTATTTAGGAGTTTTTTGGCTCATTTCAAGCGCGAAACTCTCCTCTTTCGACTCGTTTCATTCGAGTTTTTCGGAGAGAAACGGTTCAGACGCTATATTCAAAATAGTGGAAGTGTATTTTTGATTTTTGAAAATTTAGAAATATTTAAACCGCTGAATATTATCTTCTTGTGGGCGTATTTAGAATTTTTTTGTCTCATTTCAAGCGCGAAACTCTTCTCTTTCGACTCATTTCATTCGGGTTTTTCGGAGAGAAACGGTTCAGACGCTATATTCAAAATAGTGAAAGGGTATTTTTGATTTTTTAATATTTCGTAGTATTTAAACCGCTGTATCTTATCTTCTAGTAGGCGTATTTAGGATTTTATTGGCTCATTTCAACCGCGAAGCTCTCCTCTTTCGAACGATTTCATTCGGGTTTTTCGGGGAGAAACGGTTCAGACGGTATATTCAAAATAGTGGAAGGGTATTTTTAATTTTTTAAAATTTCGGAATTTTTAAACTGTTGTATCTTATCTTCTAGTAGGCGTGTTTAGGATTTTTTTATCTCATTTCTAGCGCGAAACGCTCCTCTTTGGACTCATTTCATTCGAGTTTTTCGGAGATAAACGGTTCAGACGCTATATTCAAAATAGTGGAAGGTTATTTTTGATTTTTTAAAATTTCGAAGTTTTTAAACCGCTGTATCTTATCTTCTAGTAGGCGTATTTAGGATTTTTTTGGGTCTTTTCAAGCGCGAAACTCTCCTCTTTCGACTCGTTTCATTCGAGTTTTTCGGAGATAAACGCTTCAGACGCTATATTCCAAATAGTGGAAGGGTAATTTTGATTTTTTAAAATTTCGATGTTTTTAAACCGCTGTATCTTATCTTCTAGTAGGCGTATTTAGGATTTTTTTGGCTCATTTCAAGCGCGAAGCTCTCCTCTTTCGACTCGTTTCATTCGAGTTTTTCGGAGAGAAACGGTTCATACGCTACATTCAAAACAGTGGAAGGGTATTTTTGATTTTTTAAAATTTTGTAGTTTTTAAACCGCTGTATCTTATCTTCTAGTAGGCGTATTTAGGATTTTTTTGGCTCATTTCAAGCGCGAAACTCTCCTCTTTCGACTCGTTTCATTCGAGTTTTTCGGAGAGAAACGGTTCAGACGCTATATTCAAAATAGTGGAAGGGTATTTTTGATTTTTGAAAATTTCGGAATTTTTAAACCGCTGTATCTTATCTTCTAGTGGGCGTATTATGATTTTTTTGGCTCATTTCAAGCTCGAAACTCTTCTCTTTCGAATCATTTCATTCTGGTTTCTCGGAGAGAAACGGTTCAGACGCTATATTCAAAATAGTGGAAGGGTATTTTTGATTTTTTAAAATTTCGTAGTTTTTAAACCGCTGTATCTTATCTTCTAGTAGGCGTATTTAGGATTTTTTTGACTCATTTCAAGCGCAAAACTCTCCTCTTTCGACTGATTTCATTCGGGTATCTCGGAGATAAACGGTTCAGACGCTATATTCAAAATAGTGGAAGGGTATTTTTGATTTTTTAAAATTTTGTAGTCTTTAAACCGCTGTATCTTATC
This sequence comes from Apis florea, assembly GCF_048593485.1. NCBI lineage: Eukaryota > Metazoa > Arthropoda > Insecta > Hymenoptera > Apidae > Apis > Apis florea. Next base: position 11,945 of record NW_028256704.1, read on the forward strand.
TTCTAGTAGGCGTATTTAAGATTTTTTTGGCTCCTTACAAGCGCGAAACTCTCCTATTTCGACTGATTTCATTCGGGTTTCTCGGAGATAAACGGTTCACACGCTATAGTCAAAATAGTGGAAGGGTATTTTTGATTTTTTAAAATTTTGTAGTTTTTAAACCGCTGTATCTTATCTTCTGGTAGGCGTATTTAGGATTTTTTTGGCTCATTTCAAGCGCGAAACTCTTCTCATTCGAATCATTTCATTCTGGTTTCTCGGAGAGAAACGGTTCAGACGCTATATTCAAAATAGTGGAAAGTTATTTTTGATTTTTTAAAATTACGAAGTTTTTAAACCGCTGTATCTTATCTTCTAGTAGGCGTATTAAGGATTTTTTTGGCTCATTTCAAGCGCGAAACTCTTCTCTTTCGAATCATTTCATTCTGGTTTCTCGGAGAGAAACGGTTCAGACGCTATATTCAAAATAGTGGAAGGGTATTTTTGATTTTTTAAAATTTCGTAGCTTTAAACCGCTGTATCTTATCTTCTAGTAGGCGTATTTAGGATTTTTTTGGCTCATTTCAAGCGCGAAACTCTCCTCTTTCGACTCGTTTCATTCGAGTTTTTCGGAGAGAAACGGTTCAGACACTATATTCAAAATAGGGGAAGGGTATTTTTGATTTTTGAAAATTTCGGAATTTTTAAACCGCTGTATCTTATCTTCTAGTAGGCGTATTTAGGATTTTTTTGGCTCATTTCAAGCGCTAAACTCACCTCTTTCGACTCGTTTCATTCGAGTTTTTCGGAGATAAACGGTTCATACGCTATATTCAAAACAGTGGAAGGGTATTTTTGATTTTTTAAAATTTTGTAGTTTTTAAACCGCTGTATCTTATCTTCTAGTAGGCGTATTTAGGATTTTTTTGGCTCATTTCAAGCGCGAAACTCTCCTCTTTCGACTCGTTTCATTCGAGTTTTTCGGAGAGAAACGGTTCAGACGCTATATTCAAAATAGTGGAAGGGTATTTTTGATTTTCGAAAATTTCGGAATTTTTAAACCGCTGTATCTTATCTTCTAGTGGGCGTATTTAGGATTTTTTTGGCTCATTTCAAGCTCGAAACTCTTCTCTTTCGAATCATTTCATTCTGGTTTCTCGAAGAGAAACGGTTCAGACGCTATATTCAAAATAGTGGAAGGGTATTTTTGATTTTTTAAAATTTCGTAGTTTTTAAACCGCTGTATCTTATCTTCTAGTAGGCGTATTTAGGATTTTTTTGACTCATTTCAAGCGCAAAACTCTCCTCTTTCGACTGATTTCATTCGGGTATCTCGGAGATAAACGGTTCAGACGCTATATTCAAAATAGTGGAAGGGTATTTTTGATTTTTTAAAATTTTGTAGTCTTTAAACCGCTGTATCTTATCTTCTAGTAGGCGTATTTAAGATTTTTTTGGCTCCTTACAAGCGCGAAACTCTCCTATTTCGAATGATTTCATTCGGGTTTCTCGGAGATAAACGGTTCAGACGCTATAGTCAAAATAGTGGAAGGGTATTTTTGATTTTTTAAAATTTCGTAGTTTTTAAACCGCTGTATCTTATCTTCTAGTAGGCGTATTTAGGATTTTTTTGGCTCATTTCAAGCGCGAAACTCTTCTCTTTCGAATCATTTCATTCTGGTTTCTCGGAGAGAAACGGTTCAGACGCTATATTCAAAATAGTGGAAGGGTATTTTTGATTTTTTAAAATTTCGTAGCTTTAAACCGCTGTATCTTATCTTCTAGTAGGCGTATTTAAGATTTTTTTGGCTCCTTACAAGCGCGAAACTCTCCTATTTCGACTGATTTCATTCGGGTTTCTCGGAGATAAACGGTTCACACGCTATAGTCAAAATAGTGGAAGGGTATTTTTGATTTTTTAAAATTTTGTAGTTTTTAAACCGCTGTATCTTATCTTCTGGTAGGCGTATTTAGGATTTTTTTGGCTCATTTCAAGCGCGAAACTCTTCTCATTCGAATCATTTCATTCTGGTTTCTCGGAGAGAAACGGTTCAGACGCTATATTCAAAATAGTGGAAAGTTATTTTTGATTTTTTAAAATTACGAAGTTTTTAAACCGCTGTATCTTATCTTCTAGTAGGCGTATTAAGGATTTTTTTGGCTCATTTCAAGCGCGAAACTCTTCTCTTTCGAATCATTTCATTCTGGTTTCTCGGAGAGAAACGGTTCAGACGCTATATTCAAAATAGTGGAAGGGTATTTTTGATTTTTTAAAATTTCGTAGCTTTAAACCGCTGTATCTTATCTTCTAGTAGGCGTATTTAGGATTTTTTTTGCTCATTTCAAGCGCGAAACTCACCTCTTTCGACTCGTTTCATTCGAGTTTTTCGGAGATAAACGGTTCATACGCTATATTCAAAATAGGTGAAGGGTATTTTTGATTTTTTAAAATTTCGTAGTCTTTAAACCACTGTATCTTATCTTCTAGTAGGCGTATTTAGGATTTTTTTGGCTCATTTCAAGCGCTAAACTCACCTCTTTCGACTCGTTTCATTCGAGTTTTTCGGAGATAAACGGTTCAGACGCTATATTCAAAACAGTGGAAGGGTATTTTTGATTTTTTAAAATTTCGAAGTATTTAAATCGCTGTATCTTATCTTCTAGTGGGCGTATTTAGGATTTTTTTCTCATTTGAAGCGCGAAACTCTCCTCTTTCGACTGATTTCATTGGGGTTTCTCGGAGATAAACGGTTCAGACGCTATATTCAAAATAGTGGAAGGTTATTTTTGATTTTTTAAAATTTCGAAGTTTTTAAACCACTGTATCTTATCTTCTAGTAGGCGTATTTAGGATTTTTTTGAGTCATTTCAAGCGCGAAACTCTTCTCTTTCGAATCATTTCATTCTGGTTTCTCGGAGAGAAACGGTTCAGACGCTATATTCAAAATAGTGGAAGGTTATTTTTGATTTTTTAAAATTTCGAAGTATATAAACCGCTGTATCTTATCTTCTAGTAGGCGTATTTAGGATTTTTTTGGGTCATTTCAAGCGCGAAACTCTCCTCTTTCGACTCGTTTCATTCGGGTTTCTCAGAGAGAAACGGTTCAGACGCTATATTCAAAACAGTGGAAGGGTATTTTTGATTTTTTAAAATTTCGAATTATTTAAATCGCTGTATCTTATCTTCTAGTGGGCGTATTTAGGATTTTTTAGGCTCATTTCAAGCTCGAAACTCTCCTCTTTCGACTGATTTCAGTGGGGTTTCTCGGAGATAAACGGTTCAGACGCTATATTCATAATAGTGGAAGGTTATTTTTGATTTTTTAAAATTTCGAAGTTTTTAAACCGCTGTATCTTATCTTGTAGTAGGCGTATTTAGGATTTTTTTGGGTCATTTCAAGCGCGAAACTCTCCTCTTTCGACTCGTTTAATTCGGGTTTTTCGGAGAGAAACGGTTCAAACGCTATATTCAAAATAGTGGTAGGATATTTTTGATTTTTTAAAATTTCGTAGTATTTAAACCGCTGTATCTAATCTTCTAGTTGGCGTATTTAGGAGTTTTTTGGCTCATTTCAAGCGCGAAACTCTCCTCTTTCGACACGTTTCATTCGGGTTTTTCGTCGAGAAACGGTTCAAACGCTATATTCAAAATAGTGGAAGGATATTTTTGATTTTTTAAAATTTCGTAGTATTTAAACCGCTGTATCTTATCTTCTAGTTGGCGTATTTAGGATTTTTTGGCTCATTTCAAGCGCGAAACTCTCCTCTTTCGACTCGTTTCATTCGAGTTTTTCGGAGATAAACGGTTCAAACGCTATATTCAAAATAGTGGAAGGGTATTTTTGATTTTTTAAAATTTTGTAGTATTTAAACCGCTGTATCTTATCTTCTAGTAGGCGTATTTAGGATTTTTTTGGCTCATTTCAAGCGCGAAACTCTTCTCTTTCGAATCATTTCATTCTGGTTTCTCGGAGAGAAACGGTTCAGACGCTATATTCAAAATAGTGGAAGGTTATTTTTGATTTTTTAAAATTTCGAAGTTTTTAAACCGCTGTATCTTATATTCTAGTTTGGGTATTTAGGATTTTTTTTGGGTCATTTCAAGCGCGAAATTCTCCTCTTTCGACTCGTTTCATTCGGGTTTTTCGGAGAGAAACGGTTCAGACGCTATATTCAAAATAGTGGAAGGATATTTTTGATTTTTTAAAATTTCGTAGTTTTTTAACCGCTGTATCTTATCTTCTAGTAGGCGTATTTAGAATTTTTTTGGCTCATTTCAAGCGCGAAACTCTCCTCTTTCGACTCGTTTCATTCGGGTTTTTCGTCGAGAAACGGTTCAAACGATATATTCAAAAGAGTGGAAGGATATTTTTGATTTTTTAAAATTTCGTAGTATTTAAACCGCTGTATCTTATCTTCTAGTAGGCGTATTTAGAATTTTTTTGGCTCATTTCAAGCGCGAAACTCTCCTCTTTCGACTCGTTTCATTCGAGTTTTTCGGAGATAAACGGTTCAAACGCTATATTCAAAATAGTGGAAGGGTATTTTTGATTTTTTAAAATTATGTAGTTTTTAAACCGCTGTATCTTATCTTCTAGTAGGCGTATTTAGGATTTTTTTTGCTCATTTCAAGCGCGAAACTCTCCTCTTTCGACTCGTTTCATTCGAGTTTTTCGGAGATAAACGGTTCAAACGCTATATTCAAAATAGTGGAAGGGTATTTTTGATTTTTTAAAATTTTGTAGTTTTTAAACCGCTGTATCTTATCTTCTAGTAGGCGTATTTAGGAGTTTTTTGGCTCATTTCAAGCGCGAAACTCTCCTCTTTCGACTCGTTTCATTCGAGTTTTTCGGAGAGAAACGGTTCAGACGTTATATTCAAAATAGTGGAAGTGTATTTTTGATTTTTGAAAATTTAGAAATATTTAAACCGCTGTATATTATTTTCTAGTGGGCGTGTTTAGAATTTTTTTGGCTCATTTCAAGCGCGAAACTCTTCTCTTTGGACTCATTTCATTCGGGTTTTTCGGAGAGAAACGGTTCAGACGCTATATTCAAAATAGTGTAAGGGTATTTTTGATTTTTTAAAATTTCGTAGTATTTAAACCGCTGTATCTTATCTTCTAGTAGGCGTATTTAGGATTTTTTTGGGTCATTTCAAGCGCGAAACTCTCCTCTTTCGACTCGTTTAATTCGGGTTTTTCGGAGAGAAACGGTTCAAACGCTATATTCAAAATAGTGGAAGGATATTTTTGATTTTTTAAAATTTCGTAGTATTTAAACCGCTGTATCTTATTTTCTAGTAGGCGTATTTAGGATTTTTTTGGCTCATTTCAAGCGCTAAACTCACATCTTTCGACTCGTTTCATTCTGGTTTCTCGGAGAGAAACGGTTCAGACGCTATATTCAAAATAGTGGAAGGTTATTTTGGATTTTTTAAAATTTCGAAGTTTTTAAACCGCTGTATCTTATATTCTAGTAGGGGTATTTAGGATTTTTTTGGGTCATTTCAAGCGCGAAATTCTCCTCTTTCGAATCGTTTCATTCGGGTTTTTCGGAGAGAAACGGTTCAGACGCTATATTCAAAATAGTGGAAGGATATTTTTGATTTTTTAAAATTTCGTAGTATTTAAACCGCTGTATCTTATCATCTAGTAGGCGTAATTAGGATTTTTTTGCTCATTTCAAGCGCGAAACTCTCCTCTTTCGACTCGTTTCATTCGAGTTTTTCTGAGAGAAACGGTTCAGACGCTATATTCAAAATAGTTGAAGGGTATTTTTGATTTTTTAAAATTTCGAAGTTTTTTAACCGCTGTATCTTATCTTCTAGTAGGCGTATTTAGGATTTTTTTGGCTCATTTCAAGCGCTAAACTCACCTCTTTCGACTCGTTTCATTCGAGTTTTTCGGAGATAAACGGTTCACACGCTATATTCAAAATAGTGGAAGGTTATTTTTGATTTTTTAAAATTTCGAATTTTATAAACCGCTGTATCTTATCTTCTAGTAGGCGTATTTAGGAGTTTTTTGGCTCATTTCAAGCGCGAAACTCTCTTCTTTCGACTCGTTTCATTCGGGTTTTTCGTCGAGAAACGGTTCAGACGCTATATTCAAAATAGTGGAAGGGTATTTTTGATTTTTTAAAATTTCGAAGTATTTAAATCGCTGTATCTTATCTTCTAGTAGGCGTATTTAGGAGTTTTTTGGCTCATTTCAAGCGCGAAACTCTCTTCTTTCGACTCGTTTCATTCGGGTTTTTCGTCGAGAAACGGTTCAGACGCTATATTCAAAATAGTGGAAGGGTATTTTTGATTTTTTAAAATTTCGAAGTATTTAAATCGCTGTATCTTATCTTCTAGTGGGCGTATTTAGGATTTTTTTCTCATTTGAAGCGCGAAACTCTCCTCTTTCGACTGATTTCATTGGGGTTTCTCGGAGATAAACGGTTCAGGCGCTATATTCAAAATAGTGGAAGGTTATTTTTGATTTTTTAAAATTTCGAAGTTTTTAAACCAATGTATCTTATCTTCTAGTAGGCGTATTTAGGATTTTTTTGAGTCATTTCAAGCGCGAAACTCTTCTCTTTCGAATCATTTCATTCTGGTTTCTCGGAGAGAAACGGTTCAGACGCTATATTCAAAACAGTGGAAGGGTATTTTTGATTTTTTAAAATTTCGAATTATTTAAATCGCTGTATCTTATCTTCTAGTGTGCGTATTTAGGATTTTTTAGGCTCATTTCAAGCGCGAAACTCTCCTCTTTCGACTGATTTCATTGGGGTTTCTCGGAGATAAACGGTTCAGACGCTATATTCATAATAGTGGAAGGTTATTTTTGATTTTTTAAAATTTCGAAGTTTTTAAACCGCTGTATCTTATCTTGTAGTAGGCGTATTTAGGATTTTTTTGGGTCATTTCAAGCGCGAAGCTCTCCTCTTTCGACTCGTTTAATTCGGGTTTTTCGGAGAGAAACGGTTCAAACGCTATATTCAAAATAGTGGAAGGATATTTTTGATTTTTTAAAATTTCGTAGTATTTAACCCGCTGTATCTAATCTTCTAGTTGGCGTATTTAGGAGTTTTTTGGCTCATTTCAAGCGCGAAACTCTCCTCTTTCGACTCGTTTCATTCGGGTTTTTCGTCGAGAAACGGTTCAAACGCTATATTCAAAATAGTGGAAGGATATTTTTGATTTTTTAAAATTTCGTAGTATTTAAACCGCTGTATCTTATCTTCTAGTTGGCGTATTTAGGATTTTTTGGCTCATTTCAAGCGCGAAACTCTCCTCTTTCGACTCGTTTCATTCGAGTTTTTCGGAGATAAACGGTTCAAACGCTATATTCAAAATAGTGGAAGGGTATTTTTGATTTTTTAAAATTTTGTAGTTTTTAAACCGCTGTATCTTATCTTCTAGTAGGCGTATTTAGGATTTTTTTGGCTCATTTCAAGCGCGAAACTCTTCTCTTTCGAATCATTTCATTCTGGTTTCTCGGAGAGAAACGGTTCAGACGCTATATTCAAAATAGTGGAAGGTTATTTTTGATTTTTTAAAATTTCGAAGTTTTTAAACCGCTGTATCTTATATTCTAGTTTGGGTATTTAGGATTTTTTTTGGGTCATTTCAAGCGCGAAATTCTCCTCTTTCGACTCGTTTCATTCGGGTTTTTCGGAGAGAAACGGTTCAGACGCTATATTCAAAATAGTGGAAGGATATTTTTGATTTTTTAAAATTTCGTAGTATTTAAACCGCTGTATCTTATCTTCTAGTAGGCGTAATTAGGATTTTTTTTGCTCATTTCAAGCGCGAAACTCTCCTCTTTCGACTCGTTTCATTCGAGTTTTTCTGAGAGAAACGGTTCAGACGCTATATTCAAAATAGTTGAAGGGTATTTTTGATTTTTTAAAATTTCGTAGTTTTTTAACCGCTGTATCTTATCTTCTAGTAGGCGTATTTAGAATTTTTTTGGCTCATTTCAAGCGCGAAACTCTCCTCTTTCGACTCGTTTCATTCGAGTTTTTCGGAGATAAACGGTTCAAACGCTATATTCAAAATAGTGGAAGTGTATTTTTGATTTTTGAAAATTTAGAAATATTTAAACCGCTGTATATTATCTTCTAGTGGGCGTATTTAGAATTTTTTTGGCTCATTTCAAGCGCGAAACTCTTCTCTTTGGACTCATTTCATTCGGGTTTTTCGGAGAGAAACGGTTCAGACGCTATATTCAAAATAGTGTAAGGGTATTTTTGATTTTTTAAAATTTCGTAGTATTTAAACCGCTGTATCTTATCTTCTAGTAGGCGTATTTAGGATTTTTTTGGCTCCTTACAAGCGCGAAACTCTCCTCTTTCGACTGATTTCATTCGGGTTTCTCGGAGATAAACGGTTCAGAGGCTATATTCAAAATAGTGGAAGGGTATTTTTGATTTTTTAAAATTTCGTAGTATTTAAACCGCTGTATCTTATCTTCTAGTAGGCGTATTTAGGACTTTTTTGGCTCATTTCAAGCGCGAAACTCTCCTCTTTCGACTCGTTTCAGTCGAGTTTTTCGGAGATAAACGGTTCACACGCTATATTCAAAATAGTGGAAGGATATTTTTGATTTTTTAAAATTTCGTAGTATTTAAACCGCTGTATCTAATCTTCTAGTAGGCGTATTTAGGATTTTTTTGGCTCATTTCAAGCGCTAAACTCACCTCTTTCGACTCGTTTCATTCGAGTTTTTCGGAGATAAACGGTTCACACGCTATATTCAAAATAGTGGAAGGTTATTTTTGATTTTTTAAAATTTCGAAGTTTATAAACCGCTGTATCTTATCTTGTAGTAGGCGTATTTAGGATTTTTTTGGGTCATTTCAAGCGCGAAGCTCTCCTCTTTCGACTCGTTTAATTCGGGTTTTTCGGAGAGAAACGGTTCAAACGCTATATTCAAAATAGTGGAAGGATATTTTTGATTTTTTAAAATTTCGTAGTATTTAACCCGCTGTATCTAATCTTCTAGTTGGCGTATTTAGGAGTTTTTTGGCTCATTTCAAGCGCGAAACTCTCCTCTTTCGACTCGTTTCATTCGGGTTTTTCGTCGAGAAACGGTTCAAACGCTATATTCAAAATAGTGGAAGGATATTTTTGATTTTTTAAAATTTCGTAGTATTTAAACCGCTGTATCTTATCTTCTAGTTGGCGTATTTAGGATTTTTTGGCTCATTTCAAGCGCGAAACTCTCCTCTTTCGACTCGTTTCATTCGAGTTTTTCGGAGATAAACGGTTCAAACGCTATATTCAAAATAGTGGAAGGGTATTTTTGATTTTTTAAAATTTTGTAGTTTTTAAACCGCTGTATCTTATCTTCTAGTAGGCGTATTTAGGATTTTTTTGGCTCATTTCAAGCGCGAAACTCTTCTCTTTCGAATCATTTCATTCTGGTTTCTCGGAGAGAAACGGTTCAGACGCTATATTCAAAATAGTGGAAGGTTATTTTTGATTTTTTAAAATTTCGAAGTTTTTAAACCGCTGTATCTTATATTCTAGTTTGGGTATTTAGGATTTTTTTTGGGTCATTTCAAGCGCGAAATTCTCCTCTTTCGACTCGTTTCATTCGGGTTTTTCGGAGAGAAACGGTTCAGACGCTATATTCAAAATAGTGGAAGGATATTTTTGATTTTTTAAAATTTCGTAGTATTTAAACCGCTGTATCTTATCTTCTAGTAGGCGTAATTAGGATTTTTTTTGCTCATTTCAAGCGCGAAACTCTCCTCTTTCGACTCGTTTCATTCGAGTTTTTCGGAGAGAAACGGTTCAGACGCTATATTCAAAATAGTTGAAGGGTATTTTTGATTTTTTAAAATTTCGTAGTTTTTTAACCGCTGTATCTTATCTTCTAGTAGGCGTATTTAGAATTTTTTTGGCTCATTTCAAGCGCGAAACTCTCCTCTTTCGACTCGTTTCATTCGAGTTTTTCGGAGATAAACGGTTCAAACGCTATATTCAAAATAGTGGAAGTGTATTTTTGATTTTTGAAAATTTAGAAATATTTAAACCGCTGTATATTATCTTCTAGTGGGCGTATTTAGAATTTTTTTGGCTCATTTCAAGCGCGAAACTCTTCTCTTTGGACTCATTTCATTCGGGTTTTTCGGAGAGAAACGGTTCAGACGCTATATTCAAAATAGTGTAAGGGTATTTTTGATTTTTTAAAATTTCGTAGTATTTAAACCGCTGTATCTTATCTTCTAGTAGGCGTATTTAGGATTTTTTTGGCTCCTTACAAGCGCGAAACTCTCCTCTTTCGACTGATTTCATTCGGGTTTCTCGGAGATAAACGGTTCAGAGGCTATATTCAAAATAGTGGAAGGGTATTTTTGATTTTTTAAAATTTCGTAGTATTTAAACCGCTGTATCTTATCTTCTAGTAGGCGTATTTAGGACTTTTTTGGCTCATTTCAAGCGCGAAACTCTCCTCTTTCGACTCGTTTCAGTCGAGTTTTTCGGAGATAAACGGTTCACACGCTATATTCAAAATAGTGGAAGGATATTTTTGATTTTTTAAAATTTCGTAGTATTTAAACCGCTGTATCTAATCTTCTAGTAGGCGTATTTAGGATTTTTTTGGCTCATTTCAAGCGCTAAACTCACCTCTTTCGACTCGTTTCATTCGAGTTTTTCGGAGATAAACGGTTCACACGCTATATTCAAAATAGTGGAAGGTTATTTTTGATTTTTTAAAATTTCGAAGTTTATAAACCGCTGTAT
>NW_028256705.1:0-11894 GCF_048593485.1 Apis florea
GCGTATTCTGATGTTTTTCGTTTCGAAATGATGTGAAACAGAGTTTTTATGCTAGTACAGCGTATTCTGGTGCATTTCGATTTGAAATGATGTGAAATAGGGTTTTCATGCTAGAACAGCTTATTCTGATGCATTTCGATTCGAAATGATGTGAAATAGAGTTTTCATGCAGAACAGCTTATTCTGATACATTTCGATTCGAAATGATGTGGAATCGCATTTTTTTTGCTAAAACGTAAGTATTTCGTAGAATCTCACATTTCAGCACACGTTTCGATTTGTTTGTATTAGACAAGTAATGTTTGGTAGGAATCGACAAAATTTATGCAAAAATATATGTTTTCCAGTACTATTAAACAAATATGATTTCAAACTGCAACATTCATCGAAACAGACGATTTTATGCTAGAACAGCTTATTCTGAAGCATTTCGACTCGAAACTATGTGAAATAGAGTTTTAATGCAAGAACAGCTTATTCTGATGCATTTCGATTCGAAATGATGTGAAATAGAGTTTTAATGCAAGAACAACTTATTCTGATGCATTTCGATTCGAAATGATGTGAAATAGAGTTTTAATGCAAGAACAACTTATTCTGATGCATTTCGATTCGAAATGATGTGGAATCGCATTTTCGACGCTAAAACGTAAGTATTTCGTAAAATCTCACATTTCAGCACACGTTTCGATTTCTTTGTACTAAACAAGTAATGTATGGTAGGAATCGACAAAATTTATGCAAAAATATATGTTTTCCTGTACTATTCTACAAATTTGACTTCAAACTGCAACATTCTTCGAAACCAGACGATTTTATGCAAGAACAGCGTATTATGGTGCATTTCGATTCGAAATTATGTGGAATCGCATTTTTGACGCTAAAACGTAAGTATTTCGTAAAATCTCACATTTCAGCACACGTTTCGATTTCTTTGTACTAGACAAGTGATGTATGGTAGGAATCGACAAAATTTATGCAAAAATATATGTTTTCCAGGACTATTCTACAAATTTGATTTGAAACTGCAAATTTCTTTGAAACCAGACGATTTTATGCTAGAACAGCGTATTCTGGTGCATTTCGATTTGAAATGATGTGAAATAGGGTTTTCATGCTAGAACAGCTTATTCTGATGTTTTTCGTTTCGAAATGATGTGAAACAGAGTTTTCATGCAGAACAGCTTATTCTGATACTTTTCGATTCGAAATGATGTGTAATCGCATTTTTGACGCTAAAACGTAAGTATTTCGTAAAATCTCACATTTCAGCACACATTTCGATTTGTTTGTTTTAGACAAGTACAGTTTGGCAGGAGTCGACAAAATTTATGCAAAAATATATGTTTTCCTGTACTATTCTACAAATTTGACTTCAAACTGCATCTTTCTTCGAAACCAGACGATTCTATGCTAGAATAGATTATTCTGATGCATTTCGATTTGAAATGATGTGAAATAGAGTTTTCATGCAAGAACAGCGTATTCTGGTGCATTTCGATTCGAAATGATGTGGAATCGCATTTTTGACGCTAAAACGTAAGTATTTCGTAAAATCTAACATTTCAGCACACGTTTCGATTTGTTTGTACCAGACAAGTAATGTATGGTAGGAATCGACAAAATTTATGCAAAAATATATGTTTTCCAGTACTATTAAACAAATATGATTTCAAAATGCAACATTCATCGAAACAGACGATTTTATGCCAGATCAGCATATTCTTATGCATTTGTATTCGAAATGATGTGAAATAGAGTTTTCTTGCAGAACATCTTATTCTGATACATTTCGATTCGAAATGATGTGGAATCGCATTTTTGACGCTAAAACGTAAGTATTTCGTAAAATCTCACATTTCAGCACACGTATGGATTTCTTTGTACTAAACAAGTAATGTATGGTAGGAACCGACAAAATTTATGCAAAAATATATGTTTTCCTGTACTATTCTACAAGTTTGATTTGAAACTGCAAATTTCTTTGAAACCAGACGATTTTATGCTAGAACAGCTTATTCTGGTGCATTTCGATTTGAAATGATGTTAAATAGAGTTTTCATGCTAGAACAGCTTATTCTGATGCATTTCGATTCGAAATGATGTGAAACAGAGTTTTCATGCAGAACATCTTATTCTGATACATTTCGATTCGAAATGATGTGGAATCGCATTTTTGACGCTAAAACGTAAGTATTTCATAAAATCTCACATTTCAGCATACGTTTCGATTTCTTTGTACTAGACAAGTAATGTATGGTAGGAATCGACAAAATTTATGCAAAAATATATGTTTTCCAGTACTATTCTACAAATTTGATTTCAAACTGCAACTTTCTTTGAAACCAGACGATTTTATGCTAGTACAGCGTATTCTGGTGCATTTCGATTTGAAATGATGTGAAATAGAGTTTTCTTGCAGAACATCTTATTCTGATACATTTCGATTCGAAATGATGTGGAATCGCATTTTTTTTGCTAAAACGTAAGTATTTCGTAGAATCTCACATTTGAGCACACGTTTCGATATGTTTGTAGTAGACAAGTAATGTTTGGTAGGAATCGACAAAATTTATGCAAAAATATATGTTTTCCAGTACTATTAAACAAATATGATTTCAAACTGCAACATTCATCGAAACAGACGATTTTATGCTAGAACAGCTTATTCTGAAGCATTTCGACTCGAAACTATGTGAAATAGAGTTTTAATGCAAGAACAGCTTATTCTGATGCATTTCGATTCGAAATGATGTGAAATAGAGTTTTAATGCAAGAACAACTTATTCTGATGCATTTCGATTCGAAATGATGTGGAATCGCATTTTTGACGCTAAAACGTAAGTATTTCGTAAAATCTCACATTTCAGCACGCGTTTCGATTTGTCTGTACTAAACAAGTAATGTTTGGTAGGAATCGACAAAATTTATGCAAAAATATATGTTTTCCAGTACTATTCTACAAATTTGATTTGAAACTGCAAATTTCTTTGAAACCAGACGATTTTATGCAAGAACAGCGTATTATGGTGCATTTCGATTCGAAATTATGTGGAATCGCATTTTTGACGCTAAAACGTAAGTATTTCGTAAAATCTCACATTTCAGCACACGTTTCGATTTCTTTGTACTAGACAAGTAATGTATGGTAGGAATCGACAAAATTTATGCAAAAATATATGTTTTCCAGTACTATTCTACAAATTTGATTTGAAACTGCAAATTTCTTTGAAACCAGACGATTTTATGCTAGTACAGCGTATTCTGGTGCATTTCGATTTGAAATGATGTGAAATAGGGTTTTCATGCTAGAACAGCTTATTCTGATGTTTTTCGTTTCGAAATGATGTGAAACAGAGTTTTCATGCAGAACAGCTTATTCTGATACATTTCGATTCGAAATGATGTGTAATCGCATTTTTGACGCTAAAACGTAAGTATTTCGTAAAATCTCACATTTCAGCACACTTTTCGATTTGTTTGTACTAGACAAGTACATGTTTGGCAGGAGTCGACAAAATTTATGCAAAAATATATGTTTTCCTGTACTATTCTACAAATTTGACTTCAAACTGCATCTTTCTTCGAAACCAGACGATTCTATGCTAGAATAGATTATTCTGATGCATTTCGATTTGAAATGATGTGATATAGAGTTTTCATGCAAGAACAGCTTATTCTGATGCATTTCGATTCGAAATGATGTGAAATAGAGTTTTAATGCAAGAACAACTTATTCTGATGCATTTCGATTCGAAATGATGTGGAATCGAATTTTTGTTGCAAAAACGTAAATATTTCGTCAAATCTCACATTTCAGCACACGTTTCGATTTCTTTGTACCAGACAAGTAATGTATGGTAGGAATCGACAAAATTTATGCAAAAATATATGTTTTCCAGTACTATTAAACAAATATGATTTCAAACTGCAACATTCATCGAAACAGACGATTTTATGCTAGAACAGCTTATTCTGAAGCATTTCGACTCGAAACTATGTGAAATAGAGTTTTAATGCAAGAACAGCTTATTCTGATGCATTTCGATTCGAAATGATGTGAAATAGAGTTTTAATGCAAGAACAACTTATTCTGATGCATTTCGATTCGAAATGATGTGGAATCGAATTTTTGTTGCAAAAACGTAAATATTTCGTCAAATCTCACATTTCAGCACACGTTTCGATTTCTTTGTACTAGACAAGTAATGTATGGTAGGAATCGACAAAATTTATGCAAAAATATATGTTTTTCAGTACTATTCTACAAATTTGATTTGAAACTGCAAATTTCTTTGAAACCTGACGATTTTATGCTAGTACAGCGTATTCTGGTGCATTTCGATTTGAAATGATGTGAAATAGGGTTTTCCTGCTAGAACAGCTTATTCTGATGTTTTTTGTTTCGAAATGATGTGAAACAGAGTTTTCATGCAGAACAGCTTATTCTGATACATTTCGATTCGAAATGATGTGTAATTGCATTTTTGACGCTAAAACGTAAGTATTTCGTAAAATCTCACATTTCAGCACACGTTTCGATTTGTTTGTACTAGACAAGTACATGTATTGGTAGGAATCGACAAAATTTATGCAAAAATATATGTTTTCCAGTACTATTCTACAAATTTGACTTCAAACTGCAACTTTCTTCGAAACCAGACGATTCTATGCTAGAACAGATTATTCTGATGCATTTCGACTTGAAACTATGTGAAATAGAGTTTTAATGCAAGAACAGCTTATTCTGATGCATTTCGATTCGAAATGATGTGAAACAGAGTTTTCATGCAGAACAGCTTATTCTGATACATTTCGATTCGAAATGATGTGTAATTGCATTTTTGACGCTAAAACGTAAGTATTTCGTAAAATCTCACATTTTAGCACACTTTTCGATTTGTTTGTTTTAGACAAGTACAGTTTGGCAGGAGTCGACAAAATTTATGCAAAAATATATCTTTTCCTGTACTATTCTACAAATTTGACTTCAAACTGCATCTTTCTTCGAAACCAGACGATTCTATGCTAGAATAGGTTATTCTGATGCATTTCGATTTGAAATGATGTGAAACAGAGTTTTCATGCAAGAACAGCGTATTATGGTGCATTTCGATTCGAAATGATGTGGAATCGCATTTTTGACGCTAAAACGTAAGCATTTCGTAAAATCTCACATTTCAGCACGCGTTTCGATTTGTTTGTACTAAACAAGTAATGTTTGGTAGGAATCGACAAAATTTATGCAAAAATATATGTTTTCCAGTACTATTCTACAAATTTGATTTGAAACTGCAAATTTCTTTGAAACCAGACGATTTTATGCTAGAACAGCGTATTCTGCATTTCGATTTGAAATGATGTGAAACAGAGTTTTCATGCAGAACAGCTTGTTCTGATACATTTCGATTCGAAATGATGTGTAATCGCATTTTTGACGCTAAAACGTAAGTATTTCGTAGAATCTCACATTTGAGCACACGTTTCGATTTGTTTGTACTAGACAAGTAATGTTTGGTAGGAATCGACAAAATTTATGCAAAAATATATGTTTTCCAGTACTATTCTACAAATATGACTTCAAACTGCAACATTCTTCGAAACCAGACGATTCTATGCTAGAACAGCTTATTCTGATGCATTTCGATTTGAAATGATGTGAAATAGAGTTTTCATGCAAGAACAGCGTATTATGGTGCATTTCGATTCGAAATGATGTGGAATCGCATTTTTGACGCTAAAACGTAAGTATTTCGTAAAATCTCACATTTCAGCACACGTTTCGATTTCTTTGTACTAGACAAGTAATGTATGGTAGGAATCGACAAAATTTATGCAAAAATATATGTTTTCCAGTACTATTCTACAAATTTGATTTGAAACTGCAACTTTCTTTGAAACCAGACGATTTTATGCTAGAACAGCTTATTCTGGTGCATTTCGATTTGAAATGATGTGAAATAGAGTTTTCATGCAGAACATCTTATTCTGATACATTTCGATTCGAAATGATGTGTAATCGCATTTTTGACGCTAAAACGTAAGTATTTCGTAGAATCTCACATTTGAGCACACGTTTCGATTTGTTTGTACTAGACAAGTAATGTTTGGTAGGAATCGACAAAATTTATGCAAAAATATATGTTTTCCAGTACTATTAAACAAATATGATTTCAAACTGCAACATTCATCGAAACAGACGATTTTATGCTAGAACAGCTTATTCTGAAGCATTTCGACTCGAAACTATGTGAAATAGAGTTTTAATGCAAGAACAGCTTATTCTGATGCATTACGATTCGAAATGATGTGAAATAGAGTTTTAATGCAAGAACAACTTATTCTGATGCATTTCGATTCGAAATGATGAGGAATCGAATTTTTGTTGCAAAAACGTAAATATTTCGTAAAATCTTACATTTCAGCACACGTTTCGATTTCTTTGTACTAGACAAGTAATGTATGGTAAGAATCGACAAAATTTATGCAAAAATATATGTTTTCCAGTACTATTCTACAAATTTGATTTGAACTGCAAATTTCTTTGAAACCAGACGATTTTATGCTAGAACAGCGTATTCTGGTGCATTTCGATTTGAAATGATGTGAAATAGGGTTTTCATGCTAGAACAGCTTATTCTGATGTTTTTCGTTTCGAAATGAT
Organism: Apis florea; assembly: GCF_048593485.1. NCBI lineage: Eukaryota > Metazoa > Arthropoda > Insecta > Hymenoptera > Apidae > Apis > Apis florea. The sequence goes on from NW_028256705.1 coordinate 6,665, forward strand.
GTGAAACAGAGTTTTCATGCAGTACAGCTTATTCTGATACATTTCGATTCGAAATGATGTGTAATCGCATTTTTGACGCTAAAACGTAAGTATTTCGTAAAATCTCACATTTCAGCACACATTTCGATTTGTTTGTACTAGACAAGTACAGTTTGGCTAGGAGTCGACAAAATTTATGCAAAAATATATGTTTTCCTGTACTATTCTACAAATTTGACTTCAAACTGCATCTTTCTTCGAAACCAGACGATTCTATGCTAGAATAGATTATTCTGATGCATTTCGATTTGAAATGATGTGAAATAGAGTTTTCATGCAAGAACAGCGTATTATGGTGCATTTCGATTCGAAATGATGTGGAATCGCATTTTTGACGCTAAAACGTAAGTATTTCGTAAAATCTAACATTTCAGCACACGTTTCGATTTCTTTGTACTAGACAAGTAATGTATGTTAGGAATCGATAAAATTTATGCAAAAATATATGTTTTCCAGTACTATTCTACAAATTTGACTTCAAACAGCATCTTTCTTCGAAACCAGACGATTCTATGCTAGAATAGATTATTCTGATGCATTTCGATTTGAAATGATGTGAAATAGAGTTTTCATGCAAGAACAGCGTATTCTGCTGCATTTCGATTCGAAATGATGTGGAATCGCATTTTTGACGCAAAAACGTAAGTATTTCGTAAAATCTCACATTTCAGCACGCGTTTCGATTTGTTTGTACTAGACAAGTAATGTTTGGTAGGAATCGACAAAATTTATGCAAAAATATATGTTTTCCAGTACTATTCTACAAATTTGACTTCAAACTGCATCTTTCTTCGAAACCAGACGATTCTATGCTAGAATAGATTATTCTGATGCATTTCGATTTGAAATGATGTGAAATAGAGTTTTCATGCAAGAACAGCGTATTATGGTGCATTTCGATTCGAAATGATGTGGAATCGCATTTTTGACGCTAAAAGGTAAGTATTTCGTAAAATCTCACATTTCAGCACACATTTCGATTTGTTTGTTTTAGACAAGTAATGTTTGTCAGGAATCGACAAAATTTATGCAAAAATATATGTTTTCCTATACTATTCTACAAATTTGACTTCAAACTGCATCTTTCTTCGAAACCAGACGATTCTATGCTAGAATAGATTATTCTGATGCATTTCGATTTGAAATGATGTGAAATAGAGTTTTCATGCAAGAACAGCGTATTATGGTGCATTTCGATTCGAAATGACGTGGAATCGCATTTTTGACGCTAAAACGTAAGTATTTCGTAAAATCTAACATTTCAGCACACGTTTCGATTTCTTTGTACTAGACAAGTAATGTATGGTAGGAATCGATAAAATTTATGCAAAAATATATGTTTTCCAGTACTATTAAACAAATATGATTTCAAACTGCAACATTCATCGAAACAGACGATTTTATGCTAGATCAGCATATTCTTATGCATTTGTATTCGAAATGATGTGAAATAGAGTTTTCTTGCAGAACATCTTATTCTGATACATTTCGATTCGAAATGATGTGGAATCGCATTTTTGACGCTAAAACGTAAGTATTTCGTAAAATCTCACATTTCAGCACGCGTTTCGATTTGTTTGTACTAGACAAGTAATGTTTGGTAGGAATCGACAAAATTTATGCAAAAATATATGTTTTCCAGTACTATTCTACAAATTTGACTTCAAACTGCATCTTTCTTCGAAACCAGACGATTCTATGCTAGAATAGATTATTCTGATGCATTTCGATTTGAAATGATGTGAAATAGAGTTTTCATGCAAGAACAGCGTATTATGGTGCATTTCGATTCGAAATGATGTGGAATCGCATTTTTGACGCTAAAACGTAAGTATTTCGTAAAATCTAACATTTCAGCACACGTTTCGATTTCTTTGTACTAGACAAGTAATGTATGGTAGGAATCGACAAAATTTATGCAAAAATATATGTTTTCCAGTACTATTCTACAAATTTGACTTCAAACTGCAACTTTCTTCGAAACCAGACGATTCTATGCTAGTACAGATTATTCTGATGCATTTCGATTTGAAATGATGTGAAATAGAGTTTTCATGCAAGAACAGCGTATTATGGTGCATTTCGATTCGAAATGATGTGGAATCGCATTTTTTTTTGCTAAAACCTAAGTATTTCGTAGAATCTCACATTTGAGCACACGTTTCGATTTGTTTGTACTAGACAAGTAATGTTTGGTAGGAATCGACAAAATTTATGCAAAAATATATGTTTTCCAGTACTATTAAACAAATATGATTTCAAACTGCAACATTCATCGAAACAGACGATTTTATGCTAGAACAGCTTATTCTGAAGAATTTCGACTCGAAACTATGTGAAATAGAGTTTTAATGCAAGAACAGCTTATTCTGATGCATTTCGATTCGAAATGATGTGAAATAGAGTTTTAATGCAAGAACAACTTATTCTGATGCATTTCAATTCGAAATGATGTGGAATCGAATTTTTGTTGTAAAAACGTAAATATTTCGTAAAATCTCACATTTCAGCACACGTTTCGATTTCTTTGTACTAGACAAGTAATGTATGGTAGGAATCGACAAAATTTATGCAAAAATATATGTTTTCCAGTACAATTCTACAAATTTGATTTGAAACTGCTAATTTCTTTGAAACCAGACGATTTTATGCTAGTACAGCGTATTCTGGTGCATTTCGATTTGAAATGATGTGAAATAGGGTTTTCATGCTAGAACAGCTTATTCTGATGTTTTTCGTTTCGAAATGATGTGAAACAGAGTTTTCATGCAGAACAGCTTATTCTGATACATTTCGATTCGAAATGATGTGGAATCGCATTTTTGACGCTAAAACGTAAGTATTTCGTAAAATCTCACATTTCAGCACACGTTTCGATTTCTTTGTACTAGACAAGTATTGTATGGTAGGAATCGACAAAATTTATGCAAAAATATATGTTTTCCAGTACTATTCTACAAATTTGACTTCAAACTGCATCTTTCTTCGAAACCAGACGATTCTATGCTAGAATAGATTATTCTGATGCATTTCGATTTGAAATGATGTGAAATAGAGTTTTCATGCAAGAACAGCGTATTATGGTGCATTTCGATTCGAAATGATGTGGAATCGCATTTTTGACGCTAAAACGTAAGTATTTCGTAAAATCTAACATTTCAGCACACGTTTCGATTTCTTTGTACTAGACAAGTAATGTATGGTAGGAATCGATAAAATTTATGCAAAAATATATGTTTTCCAGTACTATTCTACAAATTTGATTTGAAACTGCAAATTTCTTTGATACCAGACGATGCTAGTACAGCGTATTCTGGTGCATTTCGATTTGAAATGATGTGAAATAGGGTTTTCATGCTAGAACAGCTTATTCTGATGTTTTTCCATTCGAAATTATGTGAAATAGAGTTTTCATGCAAGAACAGCGTATTTTGGTGCTTTGGTATTTCGATTTGAAATGATGTGTAATCGCATTTTTGACGCTAAAACGTAAGTATTTCGTAAAATCTCACATTTCAGCACACTTTTCGATTTGTTTGTTTTAGACAAGTACAGTTTGGCAGGAGTCGACAAAATTTATGCAAAAATATATGTTTTCCTGTACTATTCTACAAATTTGACTTCAAACTGCATCTTTCTTCGAAACCAGACGATTCTATGCTAGAATAGATTATTCTGATGCATTTCGATTTGAAATGATGTGAAATAGAGTTTTCATGCAAGAACAGCGTATTCTGGTGCATTTCGAATCGAAATGATGTGGAATCGCATTTTTGACGCTAAAACGTAAGTATTTCGTAAAATCACACATTTCGATTTGTTTGTTTTAGACAAGTACAGTTTGGCAGGAGTCGACAAAATTTATGCAAAAATATATGTTTTCCTGTACTATTCTACAAATTTGACTTCAAACTGCATCTTTCTTCGAAACCAGACGATTCTATGCTAGAATAGATTATTCTGATGCATTTCGATTTGAAATGATGTGAAATAGAGTTTTAATGCAAGAACAGCGTATTTTGGTGCTTTTCGATTTGAAATGATGTAGAATCGCATTTTTTTTTTGCTAAAATGTAAGTATTTCGTAAAATCTCACATTTCAGCACACGTTTCGATTTCTTTGTACTAGACAAGTAATGTATGGTAGGAATCGACAAAATTTATGCAAAAATATATGTTTTCCTGTACTATTGTACAAATTTGATTTCAAACTGCAACTTTCTTCGATACTAGACGATTTTATTTTAGAACAGCTTATTCTGATGCATTTCGTTTCGGAATGATGTCAAATAGAGTTTTCGTGCAAGAACTGCGTATTCTGGTGCTTTTCAATTCGAAATGATGTGAAATAGAGTTTTAATGCAAGAACAGAGTATTCTCGTGCTTTTCGATTCGAAATGATGTGAAATAGAGTTTTCTTGCAGAAAAACTTATTCTAATGCATTTCGATTCGAAATGATGTTGAATCGCATTTTTGTCGCTAAAACGTAAGTATTTCGTAAAATCTGACATTTCAGCACACGTTTGGATTTTTTTGTACTAGACAAGTAATGTATGGTAGGAATCGACAAAATTTATGCAAAAATATATGTTTTCCAGTACTATTAAACAAATATGATTTCAAACTGCAACTTTCTTCGAAACCAGACGATATTATTTTATAACAGCTTATTCTGATGCATTTCTATTCGGAATGATGTGAAATAGTGTTTTCATGCAAGAACAGCGTATTCTGGTGCATTTCGTTTCGGAATGATGTCAAATAGAGTTTTCATGCAAGAACAGCGTATTCTGGTGCTTTTCAATTTGAAATGTCGTGAAATCGCATTTTTGTTGCTAAAACGTAAGTGTTTCGTAAAAACTGTCATTTCAACACACGTTTCGTTTTGTTTGTACTAGACAAGAAATGTTTGGTAGGAATCTACAAGATTTATGCAAAAATATATGTTTTCCAGTACTATTAAACAAATTTGATTTCAAACTGCAACTTTCTTCGAAACCAGACGATTTTATGCTAGAACAGCTTATTCTGATGCATTTCGATTCGAAATGATGTGAAATAGAGTTTTCATGTAAGAACATTGTATTCTGGTGCTTTTCAATTCGAAATGATGTGGAATCGCATTTTTTTTCAAAACTTAAGTATTTCGTAAAAATTTACAATTCAACATACGATTCGATTTGCTTGTAC
>NW_028256706.1:0-3434 GCF_048593485.1 Apis florea
GAACCGACAAAATTTATGCAAAAATATATGTTTTCCTGTACTATTCTACAAATTTGATTTGAAACTGCAAATTTCTTTGAAACCAGACGATTTTATGCTAGAACAGCGTATTCTGGTGCATTTCGATTTGAAATGATGTGAAATAGGGTTTTCATGCTAGAACAGCTTATTCTGATGTTTTTCGTTTCGAAATGATGTGAAACAGAGTTTTCATGCAGAACAGCTTATTCTGATACATTTCGATTCGAAATGATGTGTAATCGCATTTTTGACGCTAAAACGTAAGTATTTCATAAAATCTCAAATTTCAGCACACATTTCGATTTGTTTGTTTTAGACAAGTACAGTTTGGCAGGAGTCGACAAAATTTATGCAAAAATATATGTTTTCCTGTACTATTCTACAAATTTGACTTCAAACTGCAAATTTCTTAGAAACCAGACGATTTTATGCTAGAACAGCGTATTCTGGTGCATTTTGATTGGAAATGATGTGAAATAGGGTTTTCATGCTAGAACAGCTTATTCTGATGTTTTTCGTTTCGAAATGATGTGAAACAGAGTTTTCATGCAGAACAGCTTATTCTGATACATTTCGATTCGAAATGATGTGGAATCGCATTTTTGAGGCTAAAACGTAAGTATTTCGTAAAATCTCACATTTCAGCACACGTTTCGATTTCTTTGTACTAGACAAGTGATGTATGGTAGGAATCGACAAAATTTATGCAAAAATATATGTTTTCCAGTACTATTCTACAAATTTGATTTGAAACTGCAAATTTCTTCGAAACCAGACGATTCTATGCTAGAATAGATTATTCCGATGCATTTCGATTTGAAATGATGTGAAATAGAGTTTTCATGCAAGAACAGCGTATTCTGATGCATTTCGATTCGAAATAATGTGGAATCGCATTTTTGACGCTAAAAACGTAAGTATTTCGTAAAATCTCACATTTCAGCACACGTATGGATTTCTTTGTACTAAACAAGTAATGTATGGTAGGAACCGACAAAATTTATGCAAAAATATATGTTTTCCTGTACTATTCTACAAATTTGATTTGAAACTGCAAATTTCTTTGAAACCAGACGATTTTATGCTAGTACAGCGTATTCTGGTGCATTTCGATTTGAAATGATGTTAAATAGAGTTTTCTCGCAGAACATCTTATTCTGATACATTTCGATTCGTAATGATGTGGAATCGCATTTTTGACGCTAAAACGTAAGTATTTCGTAAAATCTCACATTTCAGCACGCGTTTCGATTTGTTTGTACTAGACAAGTAATGTTTGGTAGGAATCGACAAAATTTATGCAAAAATATATGTTTTCCAGTACTATTCTACAAATTTGACTTCAAACAGCATCTATCTTCGAAACCAGACGATTCTATGCTAGAATAGATTATTCTGATGCATTTCGATTTGAAATGATGTGAAATAGAGTTTTCATGCAAGAACAGCGTATTCTGCTGCATTTCGATTCGAAATGATGTGGAATCGCATTTTTGACGCTAAAACGTAAGTATTTCGTGAAATCTCACATTTCAGCACACGTATGGATTTCTTTGTACTAAACAAGTAATGTATGGTAGGAACCGACAAAATTTATGCAAAAATATATTTTTTCCTGTACTATTCTACAAGTTTGATTTGAAACTGCAAATTTCTTTGAAACCAGACGATTTTATGCTAGTACAGCGTATTCTGGTGCATTTCGATTTGAAATGATGTGAAATAGAGTTTTCTTGCAGAACATCTTATTCTGATACATTTCGATTCGAAATGATGTGGAATCGCATTTTTGTTGCAAAAACGTAAGTATTTCGTAAAATCTCACATTTCAGCACACTTTTCGATTTGTTTGTTTTAGACAAGTACAGTTTGGCAGGAGTCGACAAAATTTATGCAAAAATATATGTTTTCCTGTACTATTCTACAAATTTGACTTCAAACAGCATCTTTCTTCGAAACCAGACGATTCTATGCTAGAATAGATTATTCTGATGCATTTCGATTTGAAATGATGTGAAATAGAGTTTTCATGCAAGAACAGCGTATTATGGTAGCATTTCGATTCGAAATGATGTGGAATCGCATTTTTGACGCTAAAACGTAAGTATTTCGTAAAATCTCACATTTCAGCACACGTATGGATTTCTTTGTACTAAACAAGTAATGTTTGGTAGGAATCGACAAAATTTATGCAAAAATATATGTTTTCCTGTACTATTCTACAAATTTGATTTGAAACTGCAAATTTCTTAGAAACCAGACGATTTTATGCTAGAACAGCGTATTCTGGTGCATTTTGATTGGAAATGATGTGAAATAGGGTTTTCATGCTAGAACAGCTTATTCTGATGTTTTTCGTTTCGAAATGATGTGAAACAGAGTTTTCATGCAGAACAGCGTATTCTGGTGCATTTCGATTTGAAATGATGTGAAATAGGGTTTTCATGCTAGAACAGCTTATTCTGATGTTTTTCGTTTCGAAATGATGTGAAACAGAGTTTTCATGCAGAACAGCTTATTCTGATACATTTCGATTCGAAATGATGTGGAATCGCATTTTTGACGCTAAAACGTAAGTATTTCGTAAAATCTAACATTTCAGCACACGTTTCGATTTCTTTGTACTAGACAAGTAACGTATGGTAGGAATCGATAAAATTTATGCAAAAATATATGTTTTCCAGTACTATTAAACAAATATGATTTCAAACTACAACATTCATCGAACCAGACGATTTTATGCTAGATCAGCATATTCTTATGCATTTGTATTCGAAATGATGTGAAATAGAGTTTTCTTGCAGAACATCTTATTCTGATACATTTCGATTCGAAATGATGTGAAATTTGGTTTTCATGCTAGAACAGCTTATTCTGATGTTTTTCGTTTCGAAATGATGTGAAATTTGGTTTTCATGCTAGAACAGCTTATTCTGATGTTTTTCGTTTCGAAATGAGGTGAAACAGAGTTTTCATGCAGAACAGCTTATTCTGATACATTTCGATTCGAAATGATGTGGAATCGCATTTTTGACGCTAAAACGTAAGTATTTCGTAAAATCTCACATTTCAGCACACGTTTCGATTTGTTTGTACTAGACAAGTAATGTTTGGTAGGAATCGACAAAATTTATGCAAAAATATATGTTTTCCAGTACTATTCTACAAATTTGATTTGAAACTGCAAATTTCTTTGAAACCAGAAGATTTTATGCTAGAACAGCGTATTCTGGTGCTTTTCTATTCGAAATGATTTAAAATAGAGTTTTCATGCAAGAACAGCGTATTCTGGTGCATTTCGATTCGAAATGATGTGGAATCTCATTTTTCTTGCAAAAACGTAAGTATTTCGTAAAATCTCACATTTCAGCACACGTATGGATTTCTTTGTACTAAACAAGTAATGTATGGTA
>NW_028256707.1:0-27819 GCF_048593485.1 Apis florea
AGTATTTAAACTGCTGTGTCTTATCTTCTAGTAGGCGTATTTAGCATTTTTTTGGCACCTTACAAGCCCGATACTCTCCTCTTTCGACTGATTTCATTTCGGTTTTTCGGATAGAAACGGTTCAGACGCTATATTCAAAATAGTGGAAGGATATTTTTGATTTTTTAAAATTTCGAAGTGTTTAAACCGCTTTATCTTATCTTCTAGTAGGCGTGTTTAGGATTTTTTTGGCTCCCTACAAGCGCGAAACTCTCCTCTTTCGAATCATTTCATTCGGGTTTTTCGCAGAGAAACGGTTCAGACGCTATATTCAAAATAGTGGAAGGGTATTTTTGATTTTCTAAAATTTCGGAGTATTTAAACCGCTGTATCTTATCTTCTAGTAGGCGTATTTAGGATTTTTTTGGCTCCCTACAAGCGGGAAACCCTCCTCTTTCGAATCATTTCATTCGGGTTTTTCGGAGAAAAACGGTTCAGACGCTATATTCAAAATAGTGGAAGGATATTTTTGATTTTTTAAAATTTCGGAACATTTAAACCGCTGTATCTTATCGTCTAGTAGGCGTATTTAGGATTTTTTTGGCTCCTTACAAGCGCGAAACTCTCCTCTCTCGACTGATTTCATTCCGGTTTTTCGGAGAGGAACGGTTCAGACACTATATTCAAAAGAGTGGAAGGGTATTTTCGATTTTTTAAAATTTCGGAATATTTAAACCGCTGAATATTATCTTCTAGTGGGCGTATTTAGGATTTTTTTGGCTCATTTCAAGCGATAAACTCACCTCTTTCGACTCGTTTCATTCGAGTTTTTCGGAGAGAAACGGTTCAGACGCTATATTCAAAATAGTGGAAGGGTATTTTTGATTTTTGAAAATTTCGGAATTTTTAAACCGCTGAATATTATCTTCTAGTGGGCGTATTTAGAATTTTTTTGTCTCATTTCAAGCGCGAAACTCTTCTCTTTCGACTCATTTCATTCGGGTTTTTCGGAGAGAAACGGTTCAGACGCTATATTCAAAATAGTGTAAGGGTATTTTTGATTTTTTAATATTTCGTAGTATTTAAACCGCTGTATCTTATCTTCTAGTAGGCGTATTTAGGATTTTATTGGCTCATTTCAACCGCGAAGCTCTCCTCTTTCGAACGATTTCATTCGGGTTTTTCGGGGAGAAACGGTTCAGACGGTATATTCAAAATAGTGGAAGGGTATTTTTAATTTTTTAAAATTTCGGAATTTTTAAACTGTTGTATCTTATCTTCTAGTAGGCGTGTTTAGGATTTTTTTATCTCATTTCTAGCGCGAAACGCTCCTCTTTGGACTCATTTCATTCGAGTTTTACGGAGATAAACGGTTCAGACGCTATGTTCAAAATAGTGGAAGGTTATTTTTGATTTTTTAATATTTCGTAGTATTTAAACCGCTGTATCTTATCTTCTAGTAGGCGTATTTAGGATTTTATTGGCTCATTTCAACCGCGAAGCTCTCCTCTTTCGAAAGATTTCATTCGGGTTTTTCGGGGAGAAACGGTTCAGACGGTATATTCAAAATAGTGGAAGGGTATTTTTAATTTTTTAAAATTTCGGAATTTTTAAACTGTTGTATCTTATCTTCTAGTAGGCGTGTTTAGGATTTTTTTATCTCATTTCTAGCGCGAAACGCTCCTCTTTGGACTCATTTCATTCGAGTTTTACGGAGATAAACGGTTCAGACGCTATATTCAAAATAGTGGAAGGTTATTTTTGATTTTTTAAAATTTCGAAGTTTTTAAACCGCTGTATCTTATCTTCTAGTAGGCGTATTTAGGATTTTTTTGGGTCTTTTCAAGCGCGAAACTCTCCTCTTTCGACTCGTTTCATTCGAGTTTTTCGGAGATAAACGCTTCAGACGCTATATTCCAAATAGTGGAAGGGTAATTTTGATTTTTTAAAATTTCGATGTTTTTAAACCGCTGTATCTTATCTTCTAGTAGGCGTATTTAGGATTTTTTTGGCTCATTTCAAGCGCGAAGCTCTCCTCTTTCGACTCGTTTCATTCGAGTTTTTCGGAGAGAAACGGTTCATACGCTATATTCAAAACAGTGGAAGGGTATTTTTGATTTTTTAAAATTTTGTAGTGTTTAAACCGCTGTATCTTATCTTCTAGTAGGCGTATTTAGGATTTTTTGGCTCATTTCAAGCGCGAAACACTCCGCTTTCGAATCATTTCATTCGGATTTTTCGGAGAGAAACAGTTCAGACGCTATATTCAAAATATTGGAAGGTTATTTTTGATTTTTTAAAAATTCGAAATTTTTAAATCGCTGTATCTTATCTTCTGGTAGGCGTATTTAAGATTTTTTTGGCTCATTTCAAGCGCGAAACTCTCCTCTTCCGACTGATTTCATTCGGGTTTTTCGGAGAGAAACGGTTATGACGCTATATTCAAAGTAGTGGAAGGGTATTTTTGATTTTTTAAAATTGCGATGTTTTTAAACCGCTGTATCTTATCTTCTAGTAGGCGTATTTAGGATTTTTTTGGCTCCCTACAAGCGCGAAACCCTCCTCTTTCGAATCATTTCATTCGGATTTTTCGGAGAGAAACGGTTCAGACGCTATATTCAAAATAGTGGTAGGGTATTTGTGATTTTTTAAAATTTCAGAACATTTAAACCGCTGTATCTTATCTTCTAGTAGGCGTATTTAGGATTTTTTGGCTCATTTCAAGCGCGAAACTCTCTTCTGTCGACAGATTTCATTCGGGTTTTTCGGAGAGGAACGGTTCAGACGCTATATTCAAAATAGTGGAAGGGTATTTTCGATTTTTTAAAATTTCGGAATTTTTAAACAGGTGTATCTTATCTTCTAGTAGGCGTATTTAGGATTTTTTTGGCTCCCTACAAGCGGGAAACCCTCCTCTTTCGAATCATTTCATTCGGGTTTTTCGGAGAAAAACGGTTCAGACGCTATATTCAAAATAGTGGAAGGATATTTTTGATTTTTTAAAATTTCGGAACATTTAAACCGCTGTATCTTATCTTCTAGTAGGCGTATTTAGGATTTTTTTGGCTCCTTCCAAGCGCGAAACTCTCCTCTCTCGACTGATTTCATTCCGGTTTTTCGGAGAGGAACGGTTCAGACACTATATTCAAAAGAGTGGAAGGGTATTTTCGATTTTTTAAAATTTCGGAATATTTAAACCGCTGAATATTATCTTCTAGTGGGCGTATTTAGGATTTTTTTGGCTCATTTCAAGCGATAAACTCACCTCTTTCGACTCGTTTCATTCGAGTTTTTCGGAGAGAAACGGTTCAGACGCTATATTCAAAATAGTGGAAGGGTATTTTTGATTTTTGAAAATTTCGGAATTTTTAAACCGCTGAATATTATCTTCTAGTGGGCGTATTTAGAATTTTTTTGTCTCATTTCAAGCGCGAAACTCTTCTCTTTCGACTCATTTCATTCGGGTTTTTCGGAGAGAAACGGTTCAGACGCTATATTCAAAATAGTGTAAGGGTATTTTTGATTTTTTAATATTTCGTAGTATTTAAACCGCTGTATCTTATCTTCTAGTAGGCGTATTTAGGATTTTATTGGCTCATTTCAACCGCGAAGCTCTCCTCTTTCGAACGATTTCATTCGGGTTTTTCGGGGAGAAACGGTTCAGACGGTATATTCAAAATAGTGGAAGGGTATTTTTAATTTTTTAAAATTTCGGAATTTTTAAACTGTTGTATCTTATCTTCTAGTAGGCGTGTTTAGGATTTTTTTATCTCATTTCTAGCGCGAAACGCTCCTCTTTGGACTCATTTCATTCGAGTTTTTCGGAGATAAACGGTTCAGACGCTATATTCAAAATAGTGGAAGGTTATTTTTGATTTTTTAAAATTTCGAAGTTTTTAAACCGCTGTATCTTATCTTCTAGTAGGCGTATTTAGGATTTTTTTGGGTCTTTTCAAGCGCGAAACTCTCCTCTTTCGACTCGTTTCATTCGAGTTTTTCGGAGATAAACGCTTCAGACGCTATATTCCAAATAGTGGAAGGGTAATTTTGATTTTTTAAAATTTCGATGTCTTTAAACCGCTGTATCTTATCTTCTAGTAGGCGTATTTAGGATTTTTTTGGCTCATTTCAAGCGCGAAGCTCTCCTCTTTCGACTCGTTTCATTCGAGTTTTTCGGAGAGAAACGGTTCATACGCTATATTCAAAACAGTGGAAGGGTATTTTTGATTTTTTAAAATTTTGTAGTTTTTAAACCGCTGTATCTTATCTTCTAGTAGGCGTATTTAGGATTTTTTTGGCTCCGTAGAAGCGCGAAACCCTCCTCTTTCGAATCATTTCATTCGGATTTTTCGGAGAGAAACGGTTCAGACGCTATATTCAAAATAGTGGTAGAGTATTTGTGATTTTTTAAAATTTCGGTACATTTAAACCGCTGTATCTTATCTTCTAGTAGGCGTATTTAGGATTTTTTGGCTCATTTCAAGCGCGAAACACTCCGCTTTCGAATCATTTCATTCGGATTTTTCGGAGAGAAACGGTTCAGACGCTATATTCAAAATATTGGAAGGTTATTTTTGATTTTTTAAAAATTCGAAATTTTTAAATCGCTGTATCTTATCTTCTGGTAGGCGTATTTAAGATTTTTTTGGCTCATTTCAAGCGCGAAACTCTCCTCTTCCGACTGATTTCATTCGGGTTTTTCGGAGAGAAACGGTTATGACGCTATATTCAAAGTAGTGGAAGGGTATTTTTGATTTTTTAAAATTGCGATGTTTTTAAACCGCTGTATCTTATCTTCTAGTAGGCGTATTTAGGATTTTTTTGGCTCCCTACAAGCGCGAAACCCTCCTCTTTCGAATCATTTCATTCGGATTTTTCGGAGAGAAACGGTTCAGACGCTATATTCAAAATAGTGGTAGGGTATTTGTGATTTTTTAAAATTTCAGAACATTTAAACCGCTGTATCTTATCTTCTAGTAGGCGTATTTAGGATTTTTTGGCTCATTTCAAGCGCGAAACTCTCTTCTGTCGACAGATTTCATTCGGGTTTTTCGGAGAGGAACGGTTCAGACGCTATATTCAAAATAGTGGAAGGGTATTTTCGATTTTTTAAAATTTCGGAATTTTTAAACAGGTGTATCTTATCTTCTAGTAGGCGTATTTAGGATTTTTTTGGCTCAATTCAAGCGCGAAACTCTCCTCTTTCGACGGATTTCATTCGGGTTTTTCGGAGAGAAATGGTTCAGACGCTATATTCAAAATAGTGGAAGGACATTTTTGATTTTTTAAAAATCGAAATTTTTAAACCGCTGTATCTTATCTTCTAGTAGGCGTATTTAGGATTTTTTTGGCTCATTCAAGCGCGAAACTCTCCTCCTTCGAATCATTTCATTCGGGTTTTTCGGAGAGAAACGGTTCTGACGCTATATTCAAAATAGTGAAGTGTATTTTTGATTTTTTAAAATTTCGAAGTATTTAGACCGCTGTATCTTATCTCTTAGTAGGCGTATTTAGGATTTTTTCGGCTCCTTACAAGCGCGAAACTCTACTCTTTCGGCTGATTTCATTCGCGTTTTTCGGAGAGAAACGGTTCAGACGCTATATTCAAAATAGTGGAAGGGTATTTTTGATTTTCTAAAATTTCGGAGTATTTAAACCGCTATATCTTATCTTCTAGTAGACGTATTTAGGATTTTTTTGGCTCCCTACAGGCGGGAAACCCTCCTCTTTCGAATCATTTCATTCGGGTTTTTCGGAGAATAACGGTTCAGACGCTATATTCAAAATAGTGGAAGGATATTTTTGATTTTTTAAAATTTTGGAAAATTTAAACCGCTGTATCTTATCTTCTAGTAGGCGTATTTAGGAGTTTTTTGGCTCATTTCAAGCGCGAAACTCTCCTCTTTCGACTCTTTTCATTCGAGTTTTTCGGAGATAAACGGTTCAGACGCTATATTCAAAATAGTGGAAGGATATTTTTGATTTTTTAAAATTTCGTAGTATTTAAACCGCTGTATCTTATCTTCTAGTAGGCGAAATTAGGATTTTTTTTGCTCATTTCAAGCGCGAAACTCTCCTCTTTCAACTCGTTTCATTCGAGTTTTTCGGAGATAAACGGTTTCGACGCTATATTCAAAATAGGGGAAGGGTATTTTTGATTTTTTAAAATTTCGTTGTTTTTAAACCGCTGTATCTTATCTTCTAGTAGGCGTATTTAGGATTTTTTTGGCTCATTTCAAGCGCGAAACTCTCCTCTTTCGACTCGATTCATTCGGGTTTTTCGGAGAGAAACGGTTCAGACGCTATATTCAAAATAGTTGAAGGGTATTTTTGATTTTTTAAAATTTCGTAGTTTTTTAACCGCTGTATCTTATCTTCTAGTAGGCTTATTTAGGATTTTTTTGGCACATTTCAAGCGCTAAACTCACCTCTTTCGACTCGTTTCATTCGAGTTTTTCGGAGATAAACGGTTCAGACGCTATATTAAAAATAGGGGAAGGGTATTTTTGATTTTTTAAAATTTCGTAGTTTTTAAACCGCTGTATCTTATCTTCTAGTAGGCGTATTTAGAATTTTTATCTCATTTGAAGCGCGAAACTCTCCTCTTTCGACTGATTTCATTGGGGTTTCTCGGAGATAAACGGTTCAGACGCTATATTCAAATAGTGGAAGGTTATTTTTGATTTTTTAAAATTTTGTAGTTTCTAAACCGCTGTATCTTATCTTGTAGTAGGCGTATTTAGGATTTTTTTGGCTCATTTCAAGCGCGAAACTCTCCTCTTTCGACTCGTTTCATTCGATTTTTTCGGAGAGAAACGGTTCAGACGCTATATTCAAAATAGTGGAAGGGTATTTTTGATTTTTGAAAATTTCGGAATTTTTAAACCGCTGTATCTTATCTTCTAGTGGGCGTATTTAGGATTTTTTTGGCTCATTTCAAGCTCGAAACTCTTCTCTTTCGAACCATTTCATTCTGGTTTCTCGGAGAGAAACGGTTCAGACGCTATATTCCAAATAGTGGAAGGGTATTTTTGATTTTTTAAAATTTCGAAGTATTTAAACCGCTGTATCTTATCTTCTAGTAGGCGTATTTAGGATTTTTTTGGCTCATTTCAAGCGCGAAGCTCTCCCCTTTCGACTCGTTTCATTCGAGTTTTTCGGAGAGAAACGGTTCAGACGCTATATTCCAAATAGTTGAAGGGTATTTTTGATTTTTTAAAATTTCGAAGTTTTTAAACCGCTCTATCTTATCTTCTAGTAGGCGTATTTAGGATTTTTTTGGCTCATTTCAAGCGCGAAACTCTCCTCTTTCGACTCGTTTCAGTCGAGTTTTTCGGAGAGAAACGGTTCAGACGCTATATTCAAAATAGTGGAAGGGTATTTTTGATTTTTGAAAATTTCGGAATATTTAAACCGCTGTATCTTATCTTCTAGTAGGCGTATTTAGGATTTTTTTGGCTCATTTCAAGCGCTAAACTCACCTCTTTCGACACGTTTCATTCGAGTTTTTCGGAGATAAACGGTTCAGACGCTATATTCAAAATAGGGGAAGGGTATTTTTGATTTTTTAAAATTTCGTAGTTTTTAAACCGCTGTATCTTATCTTCTAGTAGGCGTATTTAGGATTTTTTTGGCTCATTTCAAGCGCGAAACTCCCCTCTTTCGAATCATATCATTCGGGTTTCTCAGAGAGAAACGGTTCAGACGCTATATTCAAAACAGTGGAAGGGTATTTTTGATTTTTTAAAATTTCGAAGTATTTAAATCGCTGTATCTTATCTTCTAGTGGGCGTATTTAGGATTTTTTTCTCATTTGAAGCGCGAATCTCTCCTCTTTCGACTGATTTCATTGGGGTTTCTCGGAGATAAACGGTTCAGACGCTATTTTCAAAATAGTGTAAGGGTATTTTTGATTTTTTAAAATTTCGTATTATTTAAACCGCTGTATCTTATCTTCTAGTAGGCGTATTTAGGATTTTATTGGCTCATTTCACCCGCGAAGCTCTCCTCTTTCGAATGATTTCATTCGGGTTTTTCGGGGAGAAACGGTTCAGACGGTATATTCAAAATAGTGGAAGGGTATTTTTAATTTTTTAAAATATCGGAATTTTAAAACTGTTGTATCTTATCTTCTAGTAGGCGTGTTTAGGATTTTTTTATCTCATTTCAAGCGCGAAACGCTCCTCTTTGGACTCATTTCATTTGAGTTTTTCGGAGAGAAATGGTTATGACGCTATATTCAAAGTAGTGGAAGGGTATTTTTGATTTTTTAAAATTTCGATGTCTTTAAACCACTGTATCTTATCTTCTAGTAGGCGTATTTAGGATTTTTTTGGCTCCCTACAAGCGCGAAACCCTCCTCTTTCGAATCATTTCATTCGGATTTTTCGGAGAGAAACGGTTCAGACGCTATATTCAAAATAGTGGTAGGGTATTTGTGATTTTTTAAAATTTCGGAACATTTAAACCGCTGTATCTTATCTTCTAGTATGCGTATTTAGGATTTTTTGGCTCGTTTCAACCGCGAAACTCTCTTCTGTCGACAGATTTCATTCGGGTTTTTCGGAGAGGAACGGTTCAGACGCTATATTCAAAATAGTGGAAGGGTATTTTCGATTTTTTAAAATTTCGGAATTTTTAAACAGGTGTATCTTATCTTCTAGTAGGCGTATTTAGGAATTTTTTTGGCTCAATTCAAGCGCGAAACTCTCCTCTTTCGACGGATTTCATTCGAGTTTTTCGGAGAGAAACGGTTCAGACGCTATATTCAAAATAGTGGAAGGGTATTTTTGATTTTTTAAAATTTCGAAGTATTTAAACCGCTTATCTTATCTTCTAGTAGGCGTATTTAGGATTTTTCGGGCTAATTTCAAGGGCGAAGCACTCCTCTTTCGTATCATTTCATTCGGGTTGTTCGGAAAGAAACGGTTCAGACGCTATATTCAAAATAGTGGAAAGGTATTTTTTTTTTGTAAAATTTCGGAATATTTAAACCGCTGTATCTTATCTTCTAGTAGGCGTATTTAGGATTTTTTGGGCTCATTTCAAGCGCGAAACACTCCGCTTTCGAATCATTTCATTCGGGTTTTTCGGAGAGAAACGGTTATGACGCTATATTCAAAGTAGTGGAAGGGTATCTTTGATTTTTTAAAATTTCGATGTTTTTAAACCGCCGTATCTTATCTTCTAGTAGGCGTATTTAGGATTTTTTTGGCTCCCTACAAGCGCGAAACCCTCCTCTTTCGAATCATTTCATTCGGATTTTTCGGAGAGAAACGGTTCAGACGCTATATTCAAAATAGGGGTAGGGTATTTGTGATTTTTTAAAATTTCGAAGTATTTAGACCGCTGTATCTTATCTCTTAGTAGGCGTATTTAGGATTTTTTCGGCTCCTTACAAGCGCGAAACTCTACTCTTTCGGCTGATTTCATTCGAGTTTTTCGGAGAGAAACGGTTCAGGCGCTATATTCAAATAGGGGTAGGGTATTTGTGATTTTTTAAAATTTCGAAGTATTTAGACCGCTGTATCTTATCTCTTAGTAGGCGTATTTAGGATTTTTTCGGCTCCTTACAAGCGCGAAACTCTACTCTTTCGGCTGATTTCATTCGAGTTTTTCGGAGAGAAACGGTTCAGACGCTATATTCAAAATAGTGGAAGGTTATTTTTGATTTTTTAAAATTTCGTAGTTTTTTAACCGCTGTATCTTATCTTCTAGTAGGCGTATTTAGGATTTTTTTGGATCATTTCAAGCGCTAAACTCACCTCTTTCGACTCGTTTCATTTGAGTTTTTCGGAGATAATCGGTTCACACGCTATATTCAAAATAGTGGAAGGTTATTTTTGATTTTTTAAAATTTCGAAGTTTATAAACCGCTGTATCTTATCTTCTAGTATGCGTATTTAGGAGTTTTTTGGCTCATTTCAAGCGCGAAACTCTCCTCTTTCGACTCTTTTCATTCGAGTTTTTCGGAGATAAACGGTTCAGACGCTATATTCAAAATTGTGGAAGGATATTTTTGATTTTTTAAAATTTCGTAGTATTTAAACCGTTGTATCTTATCTTCTAGTAGGCGTATTTAGGACTTTTTTGGCTCATTTCAAGCGCGAAACTCTCCTCTTTCGACTCGTTTCAGTCGAGTTTTTCGGAGAGAAACGGTTCAGACGCTATATTCAAAATAGTGGAAGGGTATTTTTGATTTTTGAAAATTTCGGAATTTTTAAACCGCTGTATCTTATCTTCTAGTGGGCGTATTTAGAATTTTTTTGGCTCATTTCAAGCGCGAAACTCTCCTCTTTCGACTCGTTTCAGTCGAGTTTTTCGGAGAGAAACGGTTCAGACGCTATATTCAAAATAGTGGAAGGTTATTTTTGATTTTTTAAAATTTCGAAGTTTATAAACCGCTGTATCTTATCTTCTTGTATGCGTATTTAGGAGTTTTTTGGCTCATTTCAAGCGCGAAACTCTCCTCTTTCGACTCTTTTCATTCGAGTTTTTCGGAGATAAACGGTTCAGACGCTATATTCAAAATAGTGGAAGGATATTTTTGATTTTTTAAAATTTCGTAGTATTTAAACCGCTGTATCTTATCTTCTAGTAGGCGAAATTAGGATTTTTTTTGCTCATTTCAAGCGCGAAACTCTCCTCTTTCAACTCGATTCATTCGGGTTTTTCGGAGAGAAACGGTTCAGACGCTTTATTCAAAATAGTTGAAGGGTATTTTTGATTTTTTAAAATTTCGTAGTTTTTTAACCGCTGTATCTTATCTTCTAGTAGGCTTATTTAGGATTTTTTTGGCACATTTCAAGCGCTAAACTCACCTCTTTCGACTCGTTTCATTCGAGTTTTTCGGAGATAAACGGTTCAGACGCTATATTAAAAATAGGGGAAGGGTATTTTTGATTTTTTATAATTTCGTAGTTTTTAAACCGCTGTATCTTATCTTCTAGTAGGCGTATTTAGGATTTTTTTCTCATTTGAAGCGCGAAACTCTCCTCTTTCGACTGATTTCATTGGGGTTTCTCGGAGATAAACGGTTCAGACGCTATATTCAAATAGTGGAATGTTATTTTTGATTTTTTAAAATTTTGTAGTTTTTAAACCGCTGTATCTTATCTTCTAGTAGGCGTATTTAGGATTTTTTTGGCTCATTTCAAGCGCGAAACTCTCCTCTTTCGACTCGTTTCATTCGAGTTTTTCGGAGAGAAACGGTTCAGACGCTATATTCAAAATAGTGGAAGGGTATTTTTGATTTTTGAAAATTTCGGAATTTTTAAACCGCTGTATCTTATCTTCTACTGGGCGTATTTAGGATTTTTTTGGCTCATTTCAAGCTCGATACTCTTCTCTTTCGAATCATTTCATTCTGGTTTCTCGGAGAGAAACGGTTCAGACGCTATATTCCAAATAGTGGAAGGGTATTTTTGATTTTTTAAAATTTCGAAGTTTTTAAACCGCTGTATCTTATCTTCTAGTAGGCGTATTTAGGATTTTTTTGGCTCATTTCAAGCGCGAAACTCTCCTCTTTCGACTCGTTTCATTCGAGTTTTTCGGAGAGAAACGGTTCAGACGCTATATTCAAAATAGTGGAAGGGTATTTTTGATTTTTGAAAATTTCGGAATATTTAAACCGCTGTATCTTATCTTCTAGTGGGCGTATTTAGAATTTTTTTGTCTCATTTCAAGCGCGAAACTCCCCTCTTTCGAATCATAACATTCGGGTTTCTCAGAGAGAAACGGTTCAGACGCTATATTCAAAACAGTGGAAGGGTATTTTTGATTTTTTAAAATTTCGAAGTATTTAAATCGCTGTATCTTATCTTCTAGTGGGCGTATTTAGGATTTTTTTCTCATTTGAAGCGCGAAACTCTCCTCTTTCGACTGATTTCATTGGGGTTTCTCGGAGATAAACGGTTCAGACGCTATATTCATAATAGTGGAAGGTTATTTTTGATTTTTTAAAATTTCGAAGTTTTTAAACCGCTGTATCTTATCTTCTAGTAGGCGTATTTAGGATTTTTTTTGGCTCATTTCAAGCGCGAAGCTCTCCTCTTTCGACTCGTTTCATTCGAGTTTTTCGGAGAGAAACGGTTCATACGCTATATTCAAAACAGTGGAAGGGTATTTTTGATTTTTTAAAATTTTGTAGTTTTTAAACCGTTGTATCTTATCTTCTAGTAGGCGTATTTAGGATTTTTTTGGCTCATTTCAAGCGCGAAACTCTCCTCTTTCGACTGATTTCATTGGGGTTTCTCGGAGATAAACGGTTCAGACGCTATATTCATAATAGTGGAAGGTTATTTTTGATTTTTTAAAATTTCGAAGTTTTTAAACCGCTGTATCTTATCTTGTAGTAGGCGTATTTAGGATTTTTTTGGGTCATTTCAAGCGCGAAACTCTCCTCTTTCGACTCGTTTAATTCGGGTTTTTCGGAGAGAAAAGGTTCAAACGCTATATTCAAAATAGTGGAAGGATATTTTTGATTATTTAAAATTTCGTAGTATTTAAACCGCTGTATCTAATCTTCTAGTAGGCGTATTTAGGATTTTTTTGGCTCATTTCAAGCGCGAAGCTCTCCTCTTTCGAATGATTTCATTCGGGTTTTTCGGGGAGAAACGGTTCAGACGGTATATTCAAAATAGTGGAAGGGTATTTTTAATTTTTTAAAATTTCGGAATATTTAAACTGTTGTATCTTATCTTCTAGTAGGCGTGTTTAGGATTTTTTTGGGTCATTTCAAGCGCGAAACTCTCCTCTTTCGACTCGTTTCATTCGAGTTTTTCGGAGATAAACGGTTCAGACGCTATATTCAAAATTGTGGAAGGATATTTTTGATTTTTTAAAATTTCGTAGTATTTAAACCGCTGTATCTTATCTTCTGGTAGGCGTATTTAGGACTTTTTTGGCTCATTTCAAGCGCGAAACTCTCCTCTTTCGACTCGTTTCAGTCGAGTTTTTCGGAGAGAAACGGTTCAGACGCTATATTCAAAATAGTGGAAGGGTATTTTTGATTTTTGAAAATTTCGGAATTTTTAAACCGCTGTATCTTATCTTCTAGTGGGCGTATTTAGAATTTTTTTGGCTCATTTCAAGCGCGAAACTCTCCTCTTTCGACTCGTTTCAGTCGAGTTTTTCGGAGAGAAACGGTTCAGACGCTATATTCAAAATAGTGGAAGGTTATTTTTGATTTTTTAAAATTTCGAAGTTTATAAACCGCTGTATCTTATCTTCTAGTATGCGTATTTAGGAGTTTTTTGGCTCATTTCAAGCGCGAAACTCTCCTCTTTCGACTCTTTTCATTCGAGTTTTTCGGAGATAAACGGTTCAGACGCTATATTCAAAATAGTGGAAGGATATTTTTGATTTTTTAAAATTTCGTAGTATTTAAACCGCTGTATCTTATCTTCTAGTATGCGTATTTAGGAGTTTTTTGGCTCATTTCAAGCGCGAAACTCTCCTCTTTCGACTCTTTTCATTCGAGTTTTTCGGAGAGAAACGGTTCAGACGCTATATTCAAAATAGTGGAAGGGTATTTTTGATTTTTGAAAATTTCGAAATTTTTAAACCGCTGTATCTTATCTTCTAGTGGGCGTATTTAGAATTTTTTTGGCTCATTTCAAGCGCGAAACTCTTCTCTTTCGAATCATTTCATTCTGGTTTCTCGGAGAGAAACGGTTCAGACGCTATATTCAAAATAGTGGAAGGTTATTTTTGATTTTTTAAAATTTCGAAGTCTTTAAACCGCTGTATCTTATATTCTAGTAGGCGTATTTAGGATTTTTTTGGATCATTTCAAGCGCGAAATTCTCCTCTTTCGAATCGATTCATTCGGGTTTTTCGGAGAGAAACGGTTCAGACGCTTTATTCAAAATAGTTGAAGGGTATTTTTGATTTTTTAAAATTTCGTAGTTTTTTAACCGCTGTATCTTATCTTCTAGTAGGCTTATTTAGGATTTTTTTGGCACATTTCAAGCGCTAAACTCACCTCTTTCGACTCGTTTCATTCGAGTTTTTCGGAGATAAACGGTTCAGACGCTATATTAAAAATAGGGGAAGGGTATTTTTGATTTTTTATAATTTCGTAGTTTTTAAACCGCTGTATCTTATCTTCTAGTAGGCGTATTTAGGATTTTTTTCTCATTTGAAGCGCGAAACTCTCCTCTTTCGACTGATTTCATTGGGGTTTCTCGGAGATAAACGGTTCAGACGCTATATTCAAATAGTGGAATGTTATTTTTGATTTTTTAAAATTTTGTAGTTTTTAAACCGCTGTATCTTATCTTCTAGTAGGCGTATTTAGGATTTTTTTGGCTCATTTCAAGCGCGAAACTCTCCTCTTTCGACTCGTTTCATTCGAGTTTTTCGGAGAGAAACGGTTCAGACGCTATATTCAAAATAGTGGAAGGGTATTTTTGATTTTTGAAAATTTCGGAATTTTTAAACCGCTGTATCTTATCTTCTACTGGGCGTATTTAGGATTTTTTTGGCTCATTTCAAGCTCGATACTCTTCTCTTTCGAATCATTTCATTCTGGTTTCTCGGAGAGAAACGGTTCAGACGCTATATTCCAAATAGTGGAAGGGTATTTTTGATTTTTTAAAATTTCGAAGTATTTAAACCGCTGTATCTTATCTTCTAGTAGGCGTATTTAGGATTTTTTTGGCTCATTTCAAGCGCGAAACTCTCCTCTTTCGACTCGTTTCATTCGAGTTTTTCGGAGAGAAACGGTTCAGACGCTATATTCAAAATAGTGGAAGGGTATTTTTGATTTTTGAAAATTTCGGAATATTTAAACCGCTGTATCTTATCTTCTAGTGGGCGTATTTAGAATTTTTTTGTCTCATTTCAAGCGCGAAACTCCCCTCTTTCGAATCATAACATTCGGGTTTCTCAGAGAGAAACGGTTCAGACGCTATATTCAAAACAGTGGAAGGGTATTTTTGATTTTTTAAAATTTCGAAGTATTTAAATCGCTGTATCTTATCTTCTAGTGGGCGTATTTAGGATTTTTTTCTCATTTGAAGCGCGAAACTCTCCTCTTTCGACTGATTTCATTGGGGTTTCTCGGAGATAAACGGTTCAGACGCTATATTCATAATAGTGGAAGGTTATTTTTGATTTTTTAAAATTTCGAAGTTTTTAAACCGCTGTATCTTATCTTCTAGTAGGCGTATTTAGGATTTTTTTGGCTCATTTCAAGCGCGAAGCTCTCCTCTTTCGACTCGTTTCATTCGAGTTTTTCGGAGAGAAACGGTTCATACGCTATATTCAAAACAGTGGAAGGGTATTTTTGATTTTTTAAAATTTTGTAGTTTTTAAACCGTTTTATCTTATCTTCTAGTAGGCGTATTTAGGATTTTTTTGGCTCATTTCAAGCGCGAAACTCTCCTCTTTCGACTGATTTCATTGGGGTTTCTCGGAGATAAACGGTTCAGACGCTATATTCATAATAGTGGAAGGTTATTTTTGATTTTTTAAAATTTCGAAGTTTTTAAACCGCTGTATCTTATCTTGTAGTAGGCGTATTTAGGATTTTTTTGGGTCATTTCAAGCGCGAAACTCTCCTCTTTCGACTCGTTTAATTCGGGTTTTTCGGAGAGAAAAGGTTCAAACGCTATATTCAAAATAGTGGAAGGATATTTTTGATTATTTAAAATTTCGTAGTATTTAAACCGCTGTATCTAATCTTCTAGTAGGCGTATTTAGGATTTTTTTGGCTCATTTCAAGCGCGAAGCTCTCCTCTTTCGAATGATTTCATTCGGGTTTTTCGGGGAGAAACGGTTCAGACGGTATATTCAAAATAGTGGAAGGGTATTTTTAATTTTTTAAAATTTCGGAATTTTTAAACTGTTGTATCTTATCTTCTAGTAGGCGTGTTTAGGATTTTTTTATCTCATTTCAAGCGCGAAACGCTCCTCTTTGGACTCATTTCATTCGAGTTTTTCGGAGATAAACGGTTCAGACGCTATATTCAAAATAGTGGAAGGTTATTTTTGATTTTTTAAAATTTCGAAGTATTTAAACCGCTGTATCTTATCTTCTAGTAGGCGTATTTAGGATTTTTTTGGGTCATTTCAAGCGCGAAACTCTCCTCTTTCGACTCGTTTCATTCGAGTTTTTCGGAGATAAACGCTTCAGACGCTATATTCCAAATAGTGGAAGGGTATTTTTGATTTTTTAAAATTTCGATGTTTTTAAACCGCTGTATCTTATCTTCTAGTAGGCGTATTTAGGATTTTTTTGGCTCATTTCAAGCGCGAAGCTCTCCTCTTTCGACTCGTTTCATTCGAGTTTTTCGGAGAGAAACGGTACAGACGCTATATTCAAAATAGTGGAAGGGTATTTTTGATTTTTTAAAATTTTGTAGTTTTTAAACCGCTGTATCTTATCTTCTAGTAGGCGTATTTAAGATTTTTTTGGCTCCTTACAAGCGCGAAACTCTCCTATTTCGAATGATTTCATTCGGGTTTCTCGGAGATAAACGGTTCAGACGCTATAGTCAAAAGAGTGGAAGGGTATTTTTGATTTTTTAAAATTTCGTAGTTTTTAAACCGCTGTATCTTATCTTCTAGTAGGCGTATTTAGGATTTTTTTGGCTCATTTCAAGCGCGAAACTCTTCTCTTTCGAATCATTTCATTCTGGTTTCTCGGAGAGAAACGGTTCAGACGCTATATTCAAAATAGTGGAAGGGTATTTTTGATTTTTTAAAATTTCGTAGCTTTAAACCGCTGTATCTTATCTTCTAGTAGGCGTATTTAAGATTTTTTTGGCTCCTTACAAGCGCGAAACTCTCCTATTTCGACTGATTTCATTCGGGTTTCTCGGAGATAAACGGTTCACACGCTATAGTCAAAATAGTGGAAGGGTATTTTTGATTTTTTAAAATTTTGTAGTTTTTAAACCGCTGTATCTTATCTTCTGGTAGGCGTATTTAGGATTTTTTTGGCTCATTTCAAGCGCGAAACTCTTCTCTTTCGAATCATTTCATTCTGGTTTCTCGGAGAGAAACGGTTCAGACGCTATATTCAAAATAGTGGAAAGTTATTTTTGATTTTTTAAAATTACGAAGTTTTTAAACCGCTGTATCTTATCTTCTAGTAGGCGTATTTAGGATTTTTTTGGCTCATTTCAAGCGCGAAACTCTTCTCTTTCGAATCATTTCATTCTGGTTTCTCGGAGAGAAACGGTTCAGACGCTATATTCAAAATAGTGGAAGGGTATTTTTGATTTTTTAAAATTTCGTAGCTTTAAACCGCTGTATCTTATCTTCTAGTAGGCGTATTTAGGATTTTTTTTGCTCATTTCAAGCGCGAAACTCTTCTCTTTCGCCTCGTTTCAGTCGAGTTTTTCGGAGAGAAACGGTTCAGACACTATATTCAAAATAGTGGAAGGGTATTTTTGATTTTTGAAAATTTCGGAATTTTTAAACCGCTGTATCTTATCTTCTAGTAGGCGTATTTAGGATTTTTTTGGCTCATTTCAAGCGCTAAACTCACCTCTTTCGACTCGTTTCATTCGAGTTTTTCGGAGATAAACGGTTCATACGCTATATTCAAAATAGGTGAAGGGTATTTTTGATTTTTTAAAATTTCGTAGTCTTTAAACCGCTGTATCTTATCTTCTAGTAGGCGTATTTAGGATTTTTTTGGCTCATTTCAAGCGCTAAACTCACCTCTTTCGACTCGTTTCATTCGAGTTTTTCGGAGATAAACGGTTCAGACGCTATATTCAAAAGAGTGGAAAGGTATTTTTGATTTTTTAAAATTTCGAAGTATTTAAATCGCTGTATCTTATCTTCTAGTGGGCGTATTTAGGATTTTTTTCTCATTTGAAGCGCGAAACTCTCCTCTTTCGACTGATTTCATTGGGGTTTCTCGGAGATAAACGGTTCAGACGCTATATTCAAAATAGTGGAAGGTTATTTTTGATTTTTTAAAATTTCGAAGTTTTTAAACCACTGTATCTTATCTTCTAGTAGGCGTATTTAGGATATTTTTGAGTCATTTCAAGCGCGAAACTCTTCTCTTTCGAATCATTTCATTCTGGTTTCTCGGAGAGAAACGGTTCAGACGCTATATTCAAAATAGTGGAAGGTTATTTTTGATTTTTTAAAATTTTGTAGTTTTTAAACCGCTGTATCTTATCTTCTAGTAGGCGTATTTAGGATTTTTTTGGCTCATTTCAAGCGCGAAACTCTTCTCTTTCGAATCATTTCATTCTGGTTTCTCGGAGAGAAACGGTTCAGACGCTATTTCAAAATAGTGGAAGGTTATTTTTGATTTTTTAAAATTTCGAAGTTTTTAAACCGCTGTATCTTATATTCTAGTTTGGGTATTTAGGATTTTTTTTGGGTCATTTCAAGCGCGAAATTCTCCTCTTTCGACTCGTTTCATTCGGGTTTTTCGGAGAGAAACGGTTCAGACGCTATATTCAAAATAGTGGAAGGATATTTTTGATTTTTTAAAATTTCGTAGTATTTAAACCGCTGTATCTTATCTTCTAGTAGGCGTAATTAGGATTTTTTTGGCTCATTTCAAGCGCTAAACTCACCTCTTTCGACTCGTTTCATTCGAGTTTTTCGGAGATTAACGGTTCAGACGCTATATTCAAAATAGGGGAAGGGTATTTTTGATTTTTTAAAATTTCGTAGTCTTTAAACCGCTGTATCTTATCTTCTAGTAGGCGTATTTAAGATTTTTTTGGCTCCTTAAAAGCGCGAAACTCTCCTATTTCGACTGATTTCATTCTGGTTTCTCAGAGTGAAACGGTTCAGACACTATATTCAAAAGAGTGGAAGGGTATTTTTGATTTTTTAAAATTTCGTAGTATTTAAACCGCTGTATCTTATCTTCTAGTAGGCGTATTTAGGATTTTTTTGGCTCCTTACAAGCGCGAAACTCTCCTCTTTCGACTGATTTCATTCGGGTTTCTCGGAGATAAACGGTTCAGAGGCTATATTCAAAATAGTGGAAGGGTATTTTTGATTTTTTAAAATTTCGTAGTATTTAAACCGCTGTATCTTATCTTCTAGTAGGCGTATTTAGGACTTTTTTGGCTCATTTCAAGCGCGAAACTCTCCTCTTTCGACTCGTTTCATTCGAGTTTTTCGGAGATAAACGGTTCACACGCTATATTCAAAATAGTGGAAGGATATTTTTGATTTTTTAAAATTTCGTAGTATTTAAACCGCTGTATCTAATCTTCTAGTAGGCGTATTTAGGATTTTTTTGGCTCATTTCAAGCGCTAAACTCACCTCTTTCGACTCGTTTCATTCGAGTTTTTCGGAGATAAACGGTTCACACGCTATATTCAAAATAGTGGAAGGTTATTTTTGATTTTTTAAAATTTCGAAGTTTATAAACCGCTGTATCTTATCTTCTAGTAGGCGTATTTAGGATTTTTTTGGGTCATTTCAAGCGCGAAACTCTCCTCTTTCGACTCGTTTCATTCGGGTTTCTCAGAGAGAAACGGTTCAGACGCTATATTCAAAATAGTGGAAGGATATTTTTGATTTTTTAAAATTTCGTAGTATTTAAACCGCTGTATCTTATTTTCTAGTAGGCGTATTTAGGATTTTTTTGGCTCATTTCAAGCGCTAAACTCACATCTTTCGACTCGTTTCATTCTGGTTTCTCGGAGAGAAACGGTTCAGACGCTATATTCAAAATAGTGGAAGGTTATTTTTGATTTTTTAAAATTTCGAAGTTTTCAAACCGCTGTATCTTATATTCTAGTAGGGGTATTTAGGATTTTTTTGGCTCATTTCAAGCGCGAAACTCTCCTCTTTCGACTCGTTTCATTCGGGTTTTTCGGAGAGAAACGGTTCAGACGCTATATTCAAAATAGTGGAAGGATATTTTTGATTTTTTAAAATTTCGTAGTATTTAAACCGCTGTATCTTATCTTCTAGTAGGCGTAATTAGGATTTTTTTTGCTCATTTCAAGCGCGAAACTCTCCTCTTTCGACTAGTTTCATTCGAGTTTTTCTGAGAGAAACGGTTCAGACGCTATATTCAAAATAGTTGAAGGGTATTTTTGATTTTTTAAAATTTCGTAGTTTTTTAACCGCTGTATCTTATCTTCTAGTAGGCGTATTTAGGATTTTTTTGGCTCATTTCAAGCGCTAAACTCACCTCTTTCGACTCGTTTCATTCGAGTTTTTCGGAGATAAACGGTTCACACGCTATATTCAAAATAGTGGAAGGTTATTTTTGATTTTTTAAAATTTCGAAGTTTATAAACCGCTGTATCTTATCTTCTAGTAGGCGTATTTAGGATTTTTTTGGGTCATTTCAAGCGCGAAACTCTCCTCTTTCGACTCGTTTAATTCGGGTTTTTCGGAGAGAAACGGTTCAAACGCTATATTCAAAATAGTGGAAGGATATTTTTGATTTTTTAAAATTTCGTAGTATTTAAACCGCTGTATCTTATCTTCTAGTAGGCGTATTTAGGATTTTTTTGGCTCATTTCAAGCGCTAAACTCACCTCTTTCGACTCGTTTCATTCTGGTTTCTCGGAGAGAAACGGTTCAGACGCTATATTCAAAATAGTGGAAGGTTATTTTTGATTTTTTAAAATTTCGAAGTTTTTAAACCGCTGTATCTTATCTTCTAGTAGGCGTATTTAGGATTTTTTTGGCTCATTTCAAGCGCGAAACTCTCCTCTTTCGACTCGTTTCATTCGGGTTTTTCGGAGAGAAACGGTTCAGACGCTATATTCAAAATAGTGGAAGGATATTTTTGATTTTTTAAAATTTCGGAATTTTTAAACTGTTGTATCTTATCTTCTAGTAGGCGTGTTTAGGATTTTTTTATCTCATTTCAAGCGCGAAACGCTCCTCTTTGGACTCATTTCATTCGAGTTTTTCGGAGAGAAACGGTTCAGACGCTATATTCAAAATAGTGGAAGGGTATTTTTGATTTTTTAAAATTTCGTAGTTTTTAAACCGCTGTATCTTATCTTCTAGTAGGCGTATTTAGGATTTTTTTGGCTCCTTACAAGCGCGAAACTCTCCTCTTTCGACTCGTTTCAGTCGAGTTCTTCGGAGAGAAACGGTTCAGACGCTATATTCAAAATAGTGGAAGGGTATTTTTGATTTTTGAAAATTTCGGAATTTTTAAACCGCTGTATCTTATCTTCTAGTAGGCGTATTTAGGATCTTTTTGGCTCATTTCAAGCGCGAAACTCTCCTCTTTCGACTGATTTCATTGGGGTTTCTCGGAGATAAACGGTTCAGACGCTATATTCATAATAGTGGAAGGGTATTTTTGATTTTTGAAAATTTCGGAATTTTTAAACCGCTGTACCTTATCTTCTAGTAGGCGTATTTAGGTTTTTTTTGGCTCATTTCAAGCGCTAAACTCACCTCTTTCGACTCGTTTCATTCGAGTTTTTCGGAGATAAACGGTTCAGACGCTATATTCAAAATAGTTGAAGGGTATTTTTGATTTTTTAAAATTTCGTAGTTTTTTAACCGCTGTATCTTTTCTTCTAGTAGGCGTATTTAGGATTTTTTTGGCTCATTTCAAGCGATAAACTCACCTCTTTCGAATCGTTTTATTCGAGTTTTTCTGAGATAAACGGTTCAGACGCTATATTCAAAACAGTGGAAGGGTATTTTTGATTTTTTAAAATTTCGATGTAATTAAATCGCTGTATCTTATCTTCTAGTGGGGGTATTTAGGATTTTTTTCTCATTTGAAGCGCGAAACTCTCCTCTTTCGACTGATTTCATTGGGGTTTCTCGGAGATAAACGGTTCAGACGCTATATTCAAAATAGTGGAAGGTTATTTTTGATTTTTTAAAATTTCGAAGTTTTTAAACCGCTGTATCTTATCTTGTAGTAGGCGCATTTAGGATTTTTTTGAGTCATTTCAAGCGCGAAACTCTTCTCTTTCGAATCATTTCATTCTGGTTTCTCAGAGAGAAACGGTTCAGACGCTATATTCAAAATAGTGGAAGGTTATTTTTGATTTTTTAAAATTTCGAAGTATTTAAACCGCTGTATCTTATATTCTAGTAGGGATATTTAGGATTTTTTTGGGTCATTTCAAGCGCGAAATTCTCCTCTTTCGACTCGTTTCATTCGAGTTTTTCGGAGATAAACGGTTCAGACGCTATATTCCAAATAGTGGAAGGGTATTTTTGATTTTTTAAAATTTCGATGTCTTCAAACCGCTGTATCTTATCTTCTAGTAGGCGTATTTAGAATTTTTTTGGCTCATTTCAAGCGCGAAGCTCTCCTCCTTCGACTCGTTTCATTCGAGTTTTTCGGAGAGAAACGGTTCAGACGCTATATTCAAAATAGTGGAAGGATATTTTTGATTTTTTAAAATTTCGTTGTATTTAAACCGCTGTGTCTTATCTTTTAGTAGGCGTAATTAGGATTTTTTTGGCTCATTTCAAGCGCGAAACTCTCCTCTTTCGACTCGTTTCATTCGAGTTTTTCGGAGATAAACGGTTTCGACGCTATATTCAAAATAGGGGAAGGGTATTTTTGATTTTTTAAAATTTCGTAGTTTTTAAACCGCTGTATCTTATCTTCTAGTTGGCGTATTTAGGATTTTTTTGGCTCATTTCAAGCGCGACACTCCCCTCTTTCGAATCATATCATTCGGGTTTCTCAGAGAGAAACGGTTCAGACGCTATATTCAAAACAGTGGAAGGGTATTTTTGATTTTTTAAAATTTCGAAGTATTTAAATCGCTGTATCTTATCTTCTAGTGGGCGCATTTAGGATTTTTTTCTCATTTGAAGCGCGAAACTCTCCTCTTTCGACTGATTTCATTGGGGTTTCTCGGAGATAAACGGTTCAGACGCTATATTCAAAATAGTGGAAGGTTATTTTTGATTTTTTAAAATTTCGAAGTTTTTAATCCGCTGTATCTTATCTTCTAGTAGGCGTATTTAGGATTTTTTTGGGTCATTTCAAGCGCGAAACTCTCCTCTTTCGACTCGTTTCATTCGAGTTTTTCGGAGATAAACGGTTCAAACGCTATATTCAAAATAGTGGAAGGATATTTTTGATTTTTTAAAATTTTGTAGTTTTTAAACCGCTGTATCTTATCTTGTAGTAGGCGTATTTAGGAGTTTTTTTGCTCATTTCAAGCGCGAAACTCTCCTCTTTCGACTCGTTTCATTCGAGTTTTTCGGAGAGAAACGGTGCAGACGCTATATTCAAAATAGTGGAAGGGTACTTTCGATTTTTTAAAATTTCGTAGTATTTAAACCGCTGTATCTTATCTTCTAGTAGGCGTATTTAGGAGTTTTTTGGCTCATTTCAAGCGCGAAACTCTCCTCTTTCGACTCGTTTCATTCGAATTTTTCGGAGAGAAACGGTTCAGACGCTATATTCAAAATAGTGGAAGGGTACTTTCGATTTTTTAAAATTTCGTAGTATTTAAACCGCTGTATCTTATCTTCTAGTAGGCGTATTTAGGATTTTTTTGGCTCATTTCAAGCGCGAAACTCTCCTCTTTCGACTCGTTTCATTCCAGTTTTTCGGAGATAAACGGTTCAGACGCTATATTCCAAATAGTGGAAGGGTATTTTTGATTTTTTAAAATTTCGATGTCTTTAAACCGCTGTATCTTATCTTCTAGTAGGCGTATTTAGGATTTTTTTTGGCTCATTTCAAGCGCGAAGCTCTCCTCCTTCGACTCGTTTCATTCGAGTTTTTCGGAGAGAAACGGTTCAGACGCTATATTCAAAATAGTGGAAGGGTATTTTTGATTTTTTAAAATTTTGTAGTTTTTAAACCGCTGTATCTTATCTTCTAGTAGGCGTATTTAGGATTTTTTTTGCTCATTTCAAGCGCGAAACTCTCCTCTTTCGAATCGTTTCAGTCGAGTTTTTCGAAGAGAAACGGTTCAGACGCTATATTCAAAATAGTGGAAGGGTATTTTTGATTTTTTAAAATTTCGTAGTTTTTAAACCGCTGTATCTTATCTTCTAGTAGGCGTATTTAGGATTTTTTTGGCTCATTTCAAGCGCGAAACTCTTCTCTTTCGAATCATTTCATTCTGGTTTCTCGGAGAGAAACGGTTCAGACGCTATATTCAAAATAGTGGAAGTGTATTTTTGATTTTTGAAAATTTAGAAATATTTAAACCGCTGTATATTATCTTCTAGTGGGCGTATTTAGAATTTTTTTGGCTCATTTCAAGCGCGAAACTCTTCTCTTTGGACTCATTTCATTCGGGTTTTTCGGAGAGAAACGGTTCAGACGCTATATTCAAAATAGTGGAAGGGTATTTTTGATTTTTTAAAATTTTGTAGTTTTTAAACCGCTGTATCTTATCTTCTAGTAGGCGTAATAAGAATTTTTTTGGCTCATTTCAAGCGCGACACTCTCCTCTTTCGACTCGTTTCATTCGAGTTTTTCGGAGAGAAACGGTTCAGACGCTATATTTAAAATAGTGGAAGGGTATTTTTGATTTTTTAAAATTTCGAAGTTTTAAACCGCTGTATCATATCTTCTAGTAGGCGTATTTAGGATTTTTTTGGCTCATTTCAAGCGCGAAACTCTCCTCTTTCGACTCGTTTCATTCGAGTTTTTCGGAGATAAACGGTTCAGACGCTATATTCCAAATAGTGGAAGGGTATTTTTGATTTTTTAAAATTTCGAAGTTTTTAAACCGCTGTATCTTATCTTCTATTAGGCGTATTTAGGATTTTTTTGGCTCATTTCAAGCGCGAAGCTCTCCTCTTTCGACTCGTTTCATTCGAGTTTTTCGGAGATAAACGGTTCAGACGCTATATTCCAAATAGTGGAAGGGTATTTTTGATTTTTTAAAATTTTGTAGTATTTAAACCGCTGTATCTTATCTTCTAGTAGGCGTAATTAGGATTTTTTTGGCTCATTTCAAGCGCGAAACTCTCCTCTTTCGACTCGTTTCATTCGAGTTTTTCGGAGAGAAACGGTTCAGACGCTATATTCCAAATAGTGGAAGGGTATTTTTGATTTTTTAAAATTTTGTAGTATTTAAACCGCTGTATCTTATCTTCTAGTAGGCGTAATTAGGATTTTTTTGGCTCATTTCAAGCGCGAAACTCTCCTCTTTCGACTCGTTTCATTCGAGTTTTTCGGAGAGAAACGGTTCAGACGCTATATTCAAAAGAGTGGAAGGGTATTTTTGATTTTTTAAAATTTTGTAGTTTTTAAACCGCTGTATCTTATCTTCTAGTAGGCGTATTTAGGATTTTTTTGGCTCATTTCAAGCGCGAAACTCTCCTCTTTCGACTGATTTCATTCGGGTTTTTCGGAGATAAACGGTTCAGACGCTATATTCAAAATAGTGGAAGGGTATTTTTGATTTTTTAAAATTTCGTAGTTTTTAAACCGCTGTATCTTATCTTCTAGTAGGCGTATTTAGGATTTTTTTGGCTCATTTCAAGCGCGAAACTCTCCTCTTTCGACTCCTTTCATTCGGGTTTTTCGGAGATAAACGGTTCAGACGCTATATTCCAAATAGTGGAAGGGTATTTTTGATTTTTTAAAATTTCGAAGTTTTTAAACCGCTGTATCTTAT
Source organism: Apis florea (assembly GCF_048593485.1). Lineage (NCBI taxonomy): Eukaryota > Metazoa > Arthropoda > Insecta > Hymenoptera > Apidae > Apis > Apis florea. The sequence goes on from NW_028256707.1 coordinate 25,513, forward strand.
CTTCTATTAGGCGTATTTAGGATTTTTTTGGCTCATTTCAAGCGCGAAGCTCTCCTCTTTCGACTCGTTTCATTCGAGTTTTTCGGAGAGAAACGGTTCAGACGCTATGTTCAAAATAGTGGAAGGGTAATTTTGATTTTTGAAAATTTCGGAATTTTTAAACCGCTGTATCTTATCTTCTAGTGGGCGAATTTAGGATTTTTTTGGCTCATTTCAAGCGCGAAACTCTTCTCTTTCGAATCATTTCATTCTGGTTTCTCGGAGAGAAACGGTTCAGACACTATATTCAAAATAGTGGAAGGGTAATTTTGATTTTTGAAAATTTCGGAATTTTTAAATCGCTGTATCTTATCTTCTAGTGGGCGAATTTAGGATTTTTTTGGCTCATTTCAAGCGCGAAACTCTTCTCTTTCGAACCATTTCATTCTGGTTTCTCGGAGAGAAACGGTTCAGACACTATATTCAAAATAGTGGAAGGATATTTTTGATTTTTTAAAATTTCGAAGTTTTTAAACCGCTGTATCTTATCTTCTTGTAGGCGTATTTAGGATTTTTTGGGTCATTTCAAGCGCGAAACTCTCCTCTTTCGACTCGTTTCATTCGGGTTTTTCGGAGAGAAACAGTTCAGACGCTATATTCAAAATAGTGGAAGGATATTTTTAAAATTTCGTAGTATTTCAACCGCTGTATCTTATCTTCTAGTAGGCGTATTTAGGATTTTTTTGGCTCATTTCAAGCGCGAAACTCTCCTCTTTCGACTCGTTTCATTCGAGTTTTTCGGAGAGAAACGGTTCAGACGCTTTATTCAAAAGAGTGGAAGGGTATTTTTGATTTTTTAAAATTTCGTAGTCTATAAACCGCTGTATCTTATCTTCTAGTAGGCGTATTTAGGATTTTTTTGGCTCTTTACAAGCGCGAAACTCTCCTCTTTCGACTGATGTCATTCGGGTTTTTCGGAGATAAACGGTTCAGACGCTATATTCAAAATAGTGGAAGGGTATTTTTGATTTTTTAAAATTTCGTAGTTTTTAAACCGCTGTATCTTATCTTCTAGTATGCGTATTTAGGATTTTTTTGGCTCATTTCAAGCGCGAAACTCTCCTCTTTCGACTCCTTTCATTCGGGTTTTTTCGGAGAGAAACGGTTCAGACGCAATATTTAAAATAGTGGAAGGGTATTTTCGATTTTTTAAAATTTCGAAGTTTTTAAACCGCTGTATCTTATCTTCTAGTAGGCGTATTTAGGATTTTTTTGGCTCATTTCAAGCGCGAAGCTCTCCTCTTTCGACTCGTTTCATTCGAGTTTTTCGGAAAGAAACGGTTCAGACGCTATGTTCAAAATAGTGGAAGGGTAATTTTGATTTTTGAAAATTTCGAAGTTTTTAAACCGCTGTATCTTATCTTCTAGTAGGCGTATTTAGAATTTTTTTGGCTCATTTCAAGCGCGAAACTCTTCTCTTTCGAATCATTTCATTCTGGTTTCTCGGAGAGAAACGGTTCAGACACTATATTCAAAATAGTGGAAGGATATTTTTGATTTTTTAAAATTTCGAAGTATATAAACCGCTGTATCTTATCTTCTTGTAGGCGTATTTAGGATTTTTTGGGTCATTTCAAGCGCGAAGCTCTCCTCTTTCGACTCGTTTCTTTCGAGTTTTTCGGAGAGAAACGGTTCAGACGCTATATTCAAAACAGTGGAAGGGTATTTTTGATTTTTTAAAATTTTGTAGTTTTTAAACCGCTGTATCTTATCTTCTAGTAGGCGTAATTAGGATTTTTTTGGCTCATTTCAAGCGCGAAACTCTCCTCTTTCGACTCCTTTCATTCGGGTTTTTTCGGAGAGAAACGGTTCAGACGCTATATTCAAAATAGTGGAAGGGTATTTCTGATTTTTTAAAATTTCGAAGTTTTAAACCGCTGTATCTTATCTTCTAGTAGGCGTATTTAGGATTTTTTTGGCTCATTTCAAGCGCGAAACTCTCCTCTTTCGACTCGTTTCATTCGAGTTTTTCGGAGATAAACGGTTCAGACGCTATATTCCAAATAGTGGAAGGGTATTTTCGATTTTTTAAAATTTCGAAGTTTTTAAACCGCTGTATCTTATCTTCTTGTAGGCGTATTTAGGATTTTTTGGGTCATTTCAAGCGCGAAGCTCTCCTCTTTCGACTCGTTTCATTCGAGTTTTTCGGAGAGAATCGGTTCAGACGCTTTATTCAAAAGAGTGGAAGGGTATTTTTGATTTTTTAAAATTTCGGAATTTTTAAACCGCTGTATCTTATCTTCTAGTGGGCGAATTTAGAATTTTTTT
>NW_028256708.1:0-18353 GCF_048593485.1 Apis florea
AGTATTTAAACTGCTGTGTCTTATCTTCTAGTAGGCGTATTTAGCATTTTTTTGGCTCCTTACAAGCCCGAAACTCTCCTCTTTCGACTGATTTCATTTCGGTTTTTCGGATAGAAACGGTTCAGACGCTATATTCAAAATAGTGGAAGGATATTTTTGATTTTTTAAAATTTCGAAGTGTTTAAACCGCTTTATCTTATCTTCTAGTAGGCGTGTTTAGGATTTTTTTGGCTCCCTACAAGCGCGAAACTCTCCTCTTTCGAATCATTTCATTCGGGTTTTTCGCAGAGAAACGGTTCAGACGCTATATTCAAAATAGTGGAAGGGTATTTTTGATTTTCTAAAATTTCGGAGTATTTAAACCGCTGTATCTTATCTTCTAGTAGGCGTATTTAGGATTTTTTTGGCTCCCTACAAGCGGGAAACCCTCCTCTTTCGAATCATTTCATTCGGGTTTTTCGGAGAAAAACGGTTCAGACGCTATATTCAAAATAGTGGAAGGATATTTTTGATTTTTTAAAATTTCGGAACATTTAAACCGCTGTATCTTATCTTCTAGTAGGCGTATTTAGGATTTTTTTGGCTCCTTACAAGCGCGAAACTCTCCTCTCTCGACTGATTTCATTCCGGTTTTTCGGAGAGGAACGGTTCAGACACTATATTCAAAAGAGTGGAAGGGTATTTTCGATTTTTTAAAATTTCGGAATATTTAAACCGCTGTATCTTATCTTCTAGTAGGCGTATTTAGGATTTTTTGGGCTCATTTCAAGCGCGAAACACTCCGCTTTCGAATCATTTCATTCGGGTTTTTCGGAGAGAAACGGTTATGACGCTATATTCAAAGTAGTGGAAGGGTATTTTTGATTTTTTTAAAATTTCGATGTTTTTAAACCGCTGTATCTTATCTTCTAGTAGGCGTATTTAGGATTTTTTTGGCTCCCTAGAAGCGCGAAACCCTCCTCTTTCCAATCATTTCATTCGGATTTTTCGGAGAGAAACGGTTCAGACGCTATATTCAAAATAGTGGTAGAGTATTTGTGATTTTTTAAAATTTCGGTACATTTAAACCGCTGTATCTTATCTTCTAGTAGGCGTATTTAGGATTTTTTGGCTCATTTCAAGCGCGAAACACTCCGCTTTCGAATCATTTCATTCGGATTTTTCGGAGAGAAACGGTTCAGACGTAATATTCAAAATAGTGGAAGGGTATTTTTGATTTTTTAAAATTTCGTAGTTTTTTAACCGCTGTATCTTATCTTCTAGTAGGCTTATTTAGGATTTTTTTGGCACATTTCAAGCGCTAAACTCACCTCTTTCGACTCGTTTCATTCGAGTTTTTCGGAGATAAACGGCTCAGACGCTATATTAAAAATAGGGGAAGGGTATTTTTGATTTTTTAAAATTTCGTAGTTTTTAAACCGCTGTATCTTATCTTCTAGTAGGCGTATTTAGAATTTTTTTCTCATTTGAAGCGCGAAACTCTCCTCTTTCGACTGATTTCATTGGGGTTTCTCGGAGATAAACGGTTCAGACGCTATATTCAAATAGTGGAAGGTTATTTTTGATTTTTTAAAATTTTGTAGTTTCTAAACCGCTGTATCTTATCTTCTAGTAGGCGTATTTAGGATTTTTTTGGCTCATTTCAAGCGCGAAACTCTCCTCTTTCGACTCGTTTCATTCGATTTTTTCGGAGAGAAACGGTTCAGACGCTATATTCAAAATAGTGGAAGGGTATTTTTGATTTTTGAAAATTTCGGAATTTTTAAACCGCTGTATCTTATCTTCTAGTGGGCGTATTTAGGATTTTTTTGGCTCATTTCAAGCTCGAAACTCTTCTCTTTCGAACCATTTCATTCTGGTTTCTCGGAGAGAAACGGTTCAGACGCTATATTCCAAATAGTGGAAGGGTATTTTTGATTTTTTAAAATTTCGAAGTATTTAAACCGCTGTATCTTATCTTCTAGTAGGCGTATTTAGGATTTTTTTGGCTCATTTCACGCGCGAAACTCTCCTCTTTCGACTCGTTTCATTCGAGTTTTTCGGAGAGAAACGGTTCAGACGCTATATTCAAAATAGTGGAAGGGTATTTTTGATTTTTGAAAATTTCGGAATTTTTAAACCGCTGTATCTTATCTTCTAGTGGGCGTATTTGGGATTTTTTTGACTCATTTCAAGCTCGAAACTCTTCTCTTTCGAATCATTTCATTCTGGTTTCTCGGAGAGTAACGGTTCAGACGCTATATTCCAAATAGTTGAAGGGTATTTTTGATTTTTTAAAATTTCGAAGTTTTTAAACCGCTGTATCTTATCTTCTAGTAGGCGTATTTATGATTTTTTTGGCTCATTTCAAGCGCGAAACTCTCCTCTTTCGACTCGTTTCAGTCGAGTTTTTCGGAGAGAAACGGTTCAGACGCTATATTCAAAATAGTGGAAGGGTATTTTTGATTTTTGAAAATTTCGGAATATTTAAACCGCTGTATCTTATCTTCTAGTAGGCGTATTTAGGATTTTTTTGGGTCATTTCAAGCGCGAAACTCTCCTCTTTCGACTCGTTTCATTCGAGTTTTTCGGAGATAAACGCTTCAGACGCTATATTCCAAATAGTGGAAGGGTATTTTTGATTTTTTAAAATTTCGATGTTTTTAAACCGCTGTATCTTATCTTCTAGTAGGCGTATTTAGGATTTTTTGGGCTCATTTCAAGCGCGAAACACTCCGCTTTCGAATCATTTCATTCGGGTTTTTCGGAGAGAAACGGTTATGACGCTATATTCAAAGTAGTGGAAGGGTATTTTTGATTTTTTTAAAATTTCGATGTTTTTAAACCGCTGTATCTTATCTTCTAGTAGGCGTATTTAGGATTTTTTTGGCTCCCTAGAAGCGCGAAACCCTCCTCTTTCGAATCATTTCATTCGGATTTTTCGGAGAGAAACGGTTCAGACGCTATATTCAAAATAGTGGTAGAGTATTTGTGATTTTTTAAAATTTCGGTACATTTAAACCGCTGTATCTTATCTTCTAGTAGGCGTATTTAGGATTTTTTGGCTCATTTCAAGCGCGAAACACTCCGCTTTCGAATCATTTCATTCGGATTTTTCGGAGAGAAACGGTTCAGACGCTATATTCAAAATAGTGGAAGGGTATTTTTGATTTTTTAAAATTTCGTAGTTTTTTAACCGCTGTATCTTATCTTCTAGTAGGCTTATTTAGGATTTTTTTGGCACATTTCAAGCGCTAAACTCACATCTTTCGACTCATTTCATTCGAGTTTTTCGGAGATAAACGGTTCAGACGCTATATTAAAAATAGGGGAAGGGTATTTTTGATTTTTTAAAATTTCGTAGTTTTTAAACCGCTGTATCTTATCTTCTAGTAGGCGTATTTAGAATTTTTTTCTCATTTGAAGCGCGAAACTCTCCTCTTTCGACTGATTTCATTGGGGTTTCTCGGAGATAAACGGTTCAGACGCTATATACAAATAGTGGAAAGTTATTTTTGATTTTTTAAAATTTTGTAGTTTCTAAACCGCTGTATCTTATCTTCTAGTAGGCGTATTTAGGATTTTTTTGGCTCATTTCAAGCGCGAAACTCTCCTCTTTCGACTCGTTTCATTTGATTTTTTCGGAGAGAAACGGTTCAGACGCTATATTCAAAATAGTGGAAGGGTATTTTTGATTTTTGAAAATTTCGGAATTTTTAAACCGCTGTATCTTATCTTCTAGTGGGCGTATTTAGGATTTTTTTGGCTCATTTCAAGCTCGAAACTCTTCTCTTTCGAACCATTTCATTCTGGTTTCTCGGAGAGAAACGGTTCAGACGCTATATTCCAAATAGTGGAAGGGTATTTTTGATTTTTTAAAATTTCGAAGTATTTAAACCGCTGTATCTTATCTTCTAGTAGGCGTATTTAGGATTTTTTTGGCTCATTTCAAGCGCGAAGCTCTCCCCTTTCGACTCGTTTCATTCGAGTTTTTCGGAGAGAAACGGTTCAGACGCTATATTCAAAATAGTGGAAGGGTATTTTTGATTTTTTAAAATTTTGTAGTTTTTAAACCGCTGTATCTTATCTTCTAGTAGGCATATTTAGGATTTTTTTGGCTCATTTCAAGCGCGAAACACTCCTCTTTCGACTGATTTCATTCGGGTTTCTCGGAGATATACGGTTCAGATGCTATATTCAAAATAGTGGAAGGGTATTTTTGATTTTTTAAAATTTCGTAGTTTTTAAACCGCTGTATCTTATCTTCTAGTAGGCGTATTTAGGATTTTTTTGGCTCATTTCAAGCGCGAAACTCTCCTCTTTCGACTCGTTTCATTCGAGTTTTTCGGAGAGAAACGGTTCAGACGCTATATTCAAAATAGTGGAAGGGTATTTTTGATTTTTGAAAATTTCGGAATATTTAAACCGCTGTATCTTATCTTCTAGTAGGCGTATTTAGGATTTTTTTGGCTCATTTCAAGCGCGAAGCTCTCCCCTTTCGACTCGTTTCATTCGAGTTTTTCGGAGAGAAACGGTTCAGACGCTATATTCAAAATAGTGGAAGGGTATTTTTGATTTTTTAAAATTTTGTAGTTTTTAAACCGCTGTATCTTATCTTCTAGTAGGCATATTTAGGATTTTTTTGGCTCATTTCAAGCGCGAAACACTCCTCTTTCGACTGATTTCATTCGGGTTTCTCGGAGATATACGGTTCAGATGCTATATTCAAAATAGTGGAAGGGTATTTTTGATTTTTTAAAATTTCGTAGTTTTTAAACCGCTGTATCTTATCTTCTAGTAGGCGTATTTAGGATTTTTTTGGCTCATTTCAAGCGCGAAACTCTCCTCTTTCGACTCGTTTCATTCGAGTTTTTCGGAGAGAAACGGTTCAGACGCTATATTCAAAATAGTGGAAGGGTATTTTTGATTTTTGAAAATTTCGGAATTTTTAAACCGCTGTATCTTATCTTCTAGTAGGCGTATTTAGGATTTTTTTGACTCATTTCAAGCTCGAAACTCTTCTCTTTCGAATCATTTCATTCTGGTTTCTCGGAGAGAAACGGTTCAGACGCTATATTCCAAATAGTTGAAGGGTATTTTTGATTTTTTAAAATTTCGAAGTTTTTAAACCGCTGTATCTTATCTTCTAGTAGGCGTATTTAGGATTTTTTTGGCTCATTTCAAGCGCGAAACTCTCCTCTTTCGACTCGTTTCAGTCGAGTTTTTCGGAGAGAAACGGTTCAGACGCTATACTCAAAATAGTGGAAGGGTATTTTTGATTTTTTAAAATTTCGATGTCTTTAAACCGCTGTATCTTATCTTCTAGTAGGCGTATTTAGGATTTTTTTCTCATTTGAAGCGCGAATCTCTCCTCTTTCGACTGATTTCATTGGGGTTTCTCGGAGATAAACGTTTCAGACGCTATTTTCAAAATAGTGTAAGGGTATTTTTGATTTTTTAAAATTTCGTATTATTTAAACCGCTGTATCTTATCTTCTAGTAGGCGTATTTAGGATTTTATTGGCTCATTTCACCCGCGAAGCTCTCCTCTTTCGAATGATTTCATTCGGGTTTTTCGGGGAGAAACGGTTCAGACGGTATATTCAAAATAGTGGAAGGGTATTTTTAATTTTTTAAAATATCGGAATTTTTAAACTGTTGTATCTTATCTTCTAGTAGGCGTGTTTAGGATTTTTTTATCTCATTTCAAGCGCGAAACGCTCCTCTTTGGACTCATTTCATTTGAGTTTTTCGGAGAAAAACGGTTATGACGCTATATTCAAAGTAGTGGAAGGGTATTTTTGATTTTTTAAAATTTCGATGTCTTTAAACCGCTGTATCTTATCTTCTAGTAGGCGTATTTAGGATTTTTTTGGCTCCCTACAAGCGCGAAACCCTCCTCTTTCGAATCATTTCATTCGGATTTTTCGGAGAGAAACGGTTCAGACGCTATATTCAAAATAGTGGTAGGGTATTTGTGATTTTTTAAAATTTCGGAACATTTAAACCGCTGTATCTTATCTTCTAGTATGCGTATTTAGGATTTTTTGGCTCATTTCAACCGCGAAACTCTCTTCTGTCGACAGATTTCATTCGGGTTTTTCGGAGAGGAACGGTTCAGACGCTATATTCAAAATAGTGGAAGGGTATTTTCGATTTTTTAAAATTTCGGAATTTTTAAACAGGTGTATTTTATCTTCTAGTAGGCGTATTTAGGATTTTTTTGGCTCAATTCAAGCGCGAAACTCTCCTCTTTCGACGGATTTCATTCGGGTTTTTCGGAGAGAAACGGTTCAGACGCTATATTCAAAATAGTGGAAGGACATTTTTGATTTTTTAAAACATCGAAATTTTTAAACCGCTGTATCTTATCTTCTAGTAGGCGTATTTAGGATTTTTTTGGCTCATTCAAGCGCGAAACTCTCCTCCTTCGAATCATTGCATTCGGGTTTTTCGGAGAGAAACGGTTCTGACGCTATATTCAAAATAGTGAAGTGTATTTTTGATTTTTTAAAATTTCGAAGTATTTAGACCGCTGTATCTTATCTCTTAGTAGGCGTATTTAGGATTTTTTCGGCTCCTTACAAGCGCGAACTCTACTCTTTCGGCTGATTTCATTCGAGTTTTTCGGAGAGAAACGGTTCAGACGCTATATTCAAAATAGTGGAAGGGTATTTTTGATTTTTTAAAATTTCGAAGTATTTAAACCGCTTATCTTATCTTCTAGTAGGCGTATTTAGGATTTTTCGGGCTAATTTCAAGGGCGAAGCACTCCTCTTTCGTATCATTTCATTCGGGTTGTTCGGAAAGAAACGGTTCAGACGCTATATTCAAAATAGTGGAAAGGTATTTTTTTTTTGTAAAATTTCGGAATATTTAAACCGCTGTATCTTATCTTCTAGTAGGCGTATTTAGGATTTTTTGGGCTCATTTCAAGCGCGAAACACTCCGCTTTCGAATCATTTCATTCGGGTTTTTCGGAGAGAAACGGTTATGACGCTATATTCAAAGTAGTGGAAGGGTATCTTTGATTTTTTAAAATTTCGATGTTTTTAAACCGCTGTATCTTATCTTCTAGTAGGCGTATTTAGGATTTTTTTGGCTCCCTACAAGCGCGAAACCCTCCTCTTTCGAATCATTTCATTCGGATTTTTCGGAGAGAAACGGTTCAGACGCTATATTCAAAATAGGGGTAGGGTATTTGTGATTTTTTAAAATTTCGAAGTATTTAGACCGCTGTATCTTATCTCTTAGTAGGCGTATTTAGGATTTTTTCGGCTCCTTACAAGCGCGAAACTCTACTCTTTCGGCTGATTTCATTCGAGTTTTTCGGAGAGAAACGGTTCAGACGCTATATTCAAAATAGGGGTAGGGTATTTGTGATTTTTTAAAATTTCGAAGTATTTAGACCGCTGTATCTTATCTCTTAGTAGGCGTATTTAGGATTTTTTCGGCTCCTTACAAGCGCGAAACTCTACTCTTTCGGCTGATTTCATTCGAGTTTTTCGGAGAGAAACGGTTCAGACGCTATATTCAAAATAGTGGAAGGTTATTTTTGATTTTTTAAAATTTCGTAGTTTTTTAACCGCTGTATCTTATCTTCTAGTAGGCGTATTTAGGATTTTTTTGGATCATTTCAAGCGCTAAACTCACATCTTTCGAGTCGTTTCATTTGAGTTTTTCGGAGATAAACGGTTCACACGCTATATTCAAAATAGTGGAAGGTTATTTTTGATTTTTTAAAATTTCGAAGTTTATAAACCGCTGTATCTTATCTTCTAGTATGCGTATTTAGGAGTTTTTTGGCTCATTTCAAGCGGGAAACTCTCCTCTTTCGACTCTTTTCATTCGAGTTTTTCGGAGATAAACGGTTCAGACGCTATATTCAAAATAGTGGAAAGGTATTTTTTTTTTGTAAAATTTCGGAATATTTAAACCGCTGTATCTTATCTTCTAGTAGGCGTATTTAGGATTTTTTGGGCTCATTTCAAGCGCGAAACACTCCGCTTTCGAATCATTTCATTCGGGTTTTTCGGAGAGAAACGGTTATGACGCTATATTCAAAGTAGTGGAAGGGTATCTTTGATTTTTTAAAATTTCGATGTTTTTAAACCGCTGTATCTTATCTTCTAGTAGGCGTATTTAGGATTTTTTTGGCTCCCTACAAGCGCGAAACCCTCCTCTTTCGAATCATTTCATTCGGATTTTTCGGAGAGAAACGGTTCAGACGCTATATTCAAAATAGGGGTAGGGTATTTGTGATTTTTTAAAATTTCGAAGTATTTAGACCGCTGTACCTTATCTCTTTGTAGGCGTATTAAGGATTTTTTCGGCTCCTTACAAGCGCGAAACTCTACTCTTTCGGCTGATTTCATTCGAGTTTTTCGGAGAGAAACGGTTCAGACGCTATATTCAAAATAGGGGTAGGGTATTTGTGATTTTTTAAAATTTCGAAGTATTTAGACCGCTGTATCTTATCTCTTATTAGGCGTATTTAGGATTTTTTCGGCTCCTTACAAGCGCGAAACTCTACTCTTTCGGCTGATTTCATTCGAGTTTTTCGGAGAGAAACGGTTCAGACGCTATATTCAAAATAGTGGAAGGTTATTTTTGATTTTTTAAAATTTCGTAGTTTTTTAACCGCTGTATCTTATCTTCTAGTAGGCGTATTTAGGATTTTTTTGGATCATTTCAAGCGCTAAACTCACCTCTTTCGACTCGTTTCATTTGAGTATTTCGGAGATAAACGGTTCACACGCTATATTCAAAATAGTGGAAGGTTATTTTTGATTTTTTAAAATTTCGAAGTTTATAAACCGCTGTATCTTATCTTCTAGTATGCGTATTTAGGAGTTTTTTGGCTCATTTCAAGCGCGAAACTCTCCTCTTTCGACTCGTTTCATTCGAGTTTTTCGGAGAGAAACGGTTCAGACGCTATATTCAAAATAGTGGAAGGGTATTTTTGATTTTCGAAAATTTCGGAATTTTTAAACCGCTGTATCTTATCTTCTAGTGGGCGTATTTAGGATTTTTTTGGCTCATTTCAAGCTCGAAACTCTTCTCTTTCGAATCATTTCATTCTGGTTTCTCGAAGAGAAACGGTTCAGACGCTATATTCAAAATAGTGGAAGGGTATTTTTGATTTTTTAAAATTTCGTAGTTTTTAAACCGCTGTATCTTATCTTCTAGTAGGCGTATTTAGGATTTTTTTGACTCATTTCAAGCGCAAAACTCTCCTCGTTCGACTGATTTCATTCGGGTATCTCGGAGATAAACGGTTCAGACGCTATATTCAAAATAGTGGAAGGGTATTTTTGATTTTTTAAAATTTTGTAGTCTTTAAACCGCTGTATCTTATCTTCTAGTAGGCCTATTTAAGATTTTTTTGGCTCCTTACAAGCGCGAAACTCTCCTATTTCGAATGATTTCATTCGGGTTTCTCGGAGATAAACGGTTCAGACGCTATAGTCAAAATAGTGGAAGGGTATTTTTGATTTTTTAAAATTTCGTAGTTTTTAAACCGCTGTATCTTATCTTCTAGTAGGCGTATTTAGGATTTTTTTGGCTCATTTCAAGCGCGAAACTCTTCTCTTTCGAATCATTTCATTCTGGTTTCTCGGAGAGAAACGGTTCAGACGCTATATTCAAAATAGTGGAAGGGTATTTTTGATTTTTTAAAATTTCGTAGCTTTAAACCGCTGTATCTTATCTTCTAGTAGGCGTATTTAAGATTTTTTTGGCTCCTTACAAGCGCGAAACTCTCCTATTTCGACTGATTTCATTCGGGTTTCTCGGAGATAAACGGTTCACACGCTATAGTCAAAATAGTGGAAGGGTATTTTTGATTTTTTAAAATTTTGTAGTTTTTAAACCGCTGTATCTTATCTTCTGGTAGGCGTATTTAGGATTTTTTTGGCTCATTTCAAGCGCGAAACTCTTCTCATTCGAATCATTTCATTCTGGTTTCTCGGAGAGAAACGGTTCAGACGCTATATTCAAAATAGTGGAAGGTTATTTTTGATTTTTTAAAATTACGAAGTTTTTAAACCGCTGTATCTTATCTTCTAGTAGGCGTATTAAGGATTTTTTTGGCTCATTTCAAGCGCGAAACTCTTCTCTTTCGAATCATTTCATTCTGGTTTCTCGGAGAGAAACGGTTCAGACGCTATATTCAAAATAGTGGAAGGGTATTTTTGATTTTTTAAAATTTCGTAGCTTTAAACCGCTGTATCTTATCTTCTAGTAGGCGTATTTAGGATTTTTTTTGCTCATTTCAAGCGCGAAACTCTCCTCTTTCGACTCGTTTCAGTCGAGTTTTTCGGAGAGAAACGGTTCAGACACTATATTCAAAATAGTGGAAGGGTATTTTTGATTTTTGAAAATTTCGGAATTTTTAAAGCGCTGTATCTTATCTTCTAGTAGGCGTATTTAGGATTTTTTTGGCTCATTTCAAGCGCTAAACTCACCTCTTTCGACTCGTTTCATTCGAGTTTTTCGGAGATAAACGGTTCATACGCTATATTCAAAATAGGTGAAGGGTATTTTTGATTTTTTAAAATTTCGTAGTCTTTAAACCGCTGTATCTTATCTTCTAGTAGGCGTATTTAGGATTTTTTTGGCTCATTTCAAGCGCTAAACTCACCTCTTTCGACTCGTTTCATTCGAGTTTTTCGGAGATAAACGGTTCAGACGCTATATTCAAAACAGTGGAAGGGTATTTTTGATTTTTTAAAATTTCGAAGTATTTAAATCGCTGTATCTTATCTTCTAGTGGGCGTATTTAGGATTTTTTTCTCATTTGAAGCGCGAAACTCTCCTCTTTCGACTGATTTCATTGGGGTTTCTCGGAGATAAACGGTTCAGACGCTATATTCAAAATACTGGAAGGTTATTTTTGATTTTTTAAAATTTCGAAGTTTTTAAACCACTGTATCTTATCTTCTAGTAGGCGTATTTAGGATTTTTTTGAGTCATTTCAAGCGCGAAACTCTTCTCTTTCGAATCATTTCATTCTGGTTTCTCGGAGAGAAACGGTTCAGACGCTATATTCAAAATAGTGGAAGGTTATTTTTGATTTTTTAAAATTTCGAAGTCTTTAAACCGCTGTATCTTATATTCTAGTTTGGGTATTTAGGATTTTTTTTGGGTCATTTCAAGCGCGAAATTCTCCTCTTTCGACTCGTTTCATTCGGGTTTTTCGGAGAGAAACGGTTCAGACGCTATATTCAAAATAGTGGAAGGATATTTTTGATTTTTTAAAATTTCGTAGTTTTTTAACCGCTGTATCTTATCTTCTAGTAGGCGTATTTAGAATTTTTTTGGCTCATTTCAAGCGCGAAACTCTCCTCTTTCGACTCGTTTCATTCGGGTTTTTCGTCGAGAAACGGTTCAAACGCTATATTCAAAAGAGTGGAAGGATATTTTTGATTTTTTAAAATTTCGTAGTATTTAAACCGCTGTATCTTATCTTCTAGTAGGCGTATTTAGAATTTTTTTGGCTCATTTCAAGCGCGAAACTCTCCTCTTTCGACTCGTTTCATTCGAGTTTTTCGGAGATAAACGGTTCAAACGCTATATTCAAAATAGTGGAAGGGTATTTTTGATTTTTTAAAATTATGTAGTTTTTAAACCGCTGTATCTTATCTTCTAGTAGGCGTATTTAGGATTTTTTTTGCTCATTTCAAGCGCGAAACTCTCCTCTTTCGACTCGTTTCATTCGAGTTTTTCGGAGATAAACGGTTCAAACGCTATATTCAAAATAGTGGAAGGGTATTTTTGATTTTTTAAAATTTTGTAGTTTTTAAACCGCTGTATCTTATCTTCTAGTAGGCGTATTTAGGAGTTTTTTGGCTCATTTCAAGCGCGAAACTCTCCTCTTTCGACTCGTTTCATTCGAGTTTTTCGGAGAGAAACGGTTCAGACGTTATATTCAAAATAGTGGAAGTGTATTTTTGATTTTTGAAAATTTAGAAATATTTAAACCGCTGTATATTATTTTCTAGTGGGCGTGTTTAGAATTTTTTTGGCTCATTTCAAGCGCGAAACTCTTCTCTTTGGACTCATTTCATTCGGGTTTTTCGGAGAGAAACGGTTCAGACGCTATATTCAAAATAGTGTAAGGGTATTTTTGATTTTTTAAAATTTCGTAGTATTTAAACCGCTGTATCTTATCTTCTAGTAGGCGTATTTAGGATTTTTTTGGGTCATTTCAAGCGCGAAACTCTCCTCTTTCGACTCGTTTAATTCGGGTTTTTCGGAGAGAAACGGTTCAAACGCTATATTCAAAATAGTGGAAGGATATTTTTGATTTTTTAAAATTTCGTAGTATTTAAACCGCTGTATCTTATTTTCTAGTAGGCGTATTTAGGATTTTTTTGGCTCATTTCAAGCGCTAAACTCACATCTTTCGACTCGTTTCATTCTGGTTTCTCGGAGAGAAACGGTTCAGACGCTATATTCAAAATAGTGGAAGGTTATTTTTGATTTTTTAAAATTTCGAAGTTTTTAAACCGCTGTATCTTATATTCTAGTAGGGGTATTTAGGATTTTTTTGGGTCATTTCAAGCGCGAAATTCTCCTCTTTCGAATCGTTTCATTCGGGTTTTTCGGAGAGAAACGGTTCAGACGCTATATTCAAAATAGTGGAAGGATATTTTTGATTTTTTAAAATTTCGTAGTATTTAAACCGCTGTATCTTATCTTCTAGTAGGCGTAATTAGGATTTTTTTGCTCATTTCAAGCGCGAAACTCTCCTCTTTCGACTCGTTTCATTCGAGTTTTTCTGAGAGAAACGGTTCAGACGCTATATTCAAAATAGTTGAAGGGTATTTTTGATTTTTTAAAATTTCGAAGTTTTTTAACCGCTGTATCTTATCTTCTAGTAGGCGTATTTAGGATTTTTTTGGCTCATTTCAAGCGCTAAACTCACCTCTTTCGACTCGTTTCATTCGAGTTTTTCGGAGATAAACGGTTCACACGCTATATTCAAAATAGTGGAAGGTTATTTTTGATTTTTTAAAATTTCGAAGTTTATAAACCGCTGTATCTTATCTTCTAGTAGGCGTATTTAGGAGTTTTTTGGCTCATTTCAAGCGCGAAACTCTCTTCTTTCGACTCGTTTCATTCGGGTTTTTCGTCGAGAAACGGTTCAAACGCTATATTCAAAATAGTGGAAGGATATTTTTGATTTTTTAAAATTTCGTAGTATTTAAACCGCTGTATCTTATCTTCTAGTAGGCGTATTTAGGAGTTTTTTGGCTCATTTCAAGCGCGAAACTCTCTTCTTTCGACTCGTTTCATTCGGGTTTTTCGTCGAGAAACGGTTCAGACGCTATATTCAAAATAGTGGAAGGGTATTTTTGATTTTTTAAAATTTCGAAGTATTTAAATCGCTGTATCTTATCTTCTAGTAGGCGTATTTAGGAGTTTTTTGGCTCATTTCAAGCGCGAAACTCGCTTCTTTCGACTCGTTTCATTCGGGTTTTTCGTCGAGAAACGGTTCAGACGCTATATTCAAAATAGTGGAAGGGTATTTTTGATTTTTTAAAATTTCGAAGTATTTAAATCGCTGTATCTTATCTTCTAGTGGGCGTATTTAGGATTTTTTTCTCATTTGAAGCGCGAAACTCTCCTCTTTCGACTGATTTCATTGGGGTTTCTCGGAGATAAACGGTTCAGACGCTATATTCAAAATAGTGGAAGGTTATTTTTGATTTTTTAAAATTTCGAAGTTTTTAAACCAATGTATCTTATCTTCTAGTAGGCGTATTTAGGATTTTTTTGAGTCATTTCAAGCGCGAAACTCTTCTCTTTCGAATCATTTCATTCTGGTTTCTCGGAGAGAAACGGTTCAGACGCTATATTCAAAATAGTGGAAGGTTATTTTTGATTTTTTAAAATTTCGAAGTTTTTAAACCGCTGTATCTTATATTCTAGTAGGGGTATTTAGGATTTTTTTGGGTCATTTCAAGCGCGAAATTTTCCTCTTTCGACTCGTTTCATTCGGGTTTTTCGGAGATAAACGGTTCAAACGCTATATTCAAAATAGTGGAAGGATATTTTTGATTTTTTAAAATTTCGTAGTATTTAACCCGCTGTATCTAATCTTCTAGTTGGCGTATTTAGGAGTTTTTTGGCTCATTTCAAGCGCGAAACTCTCCTCTTTCGACTCGTTTCATTCGGGTTTTTCGTCGAGAAACGGTTCAAACGCTATATTCAAAATAGTGGAAGGATATTTTTGATTTTTTAAAATTTCGTAGTATTTAAACCGCTGTATCTTATCTTCTAGTTGGCGTATTTAGGATTTTTTGGCTCATTTCAAGCGCGAAACTCTCCTCTTTCGACTCGTTTCATTCGAGTTTTTCGGAGATAAACGGTTCAAACGCTATATTCAAAATAGTGGAAGGGTATTTTTGATTTTTTAAAATTTTGTAGTTTTTAAACCGCTGTATCTTATCTTCTAGTAGGCGTATTTAGGATTTTTTTGGCTCATTTCAAGCGCGAAACTCTTCTCTTTCGAATCATTTCATTCTGGTTTCTCGGAGAGAAACGGTTCAGACGCTATATTCAAAATAGTGGAAGGTTATTTTTGATTTTTTAAAATTTCGAAGTTTTTAAACCGCTGTATCTTATATTCTAGTTTGGGTATTTAGGATTTTTTTTGGGTCATTTCAAGCGCGAAATTCTCCTCTTTCGACTCGTTTCATTCGAGTTTTTCGGAGATAAACGGTTCAAACGCTATATTCAAAATAGTGGAAGTGTATTTTTGATTTTTGAAAATTTAGAAATATTTAAACCGCTGTATATTATCTTCTAGTGGGCGTATTTAGAATTTTTTTGGCTCATTTCAAGCGCGAAACTCTTCTCTTTGGACTCATTTCATTCGGGTTTTTCGGAGAGAAACGGTTCAGACGCTATATTCAAAATAGTGTAAGGGTATTTTTGATTTTTTAAAATTTCGTAGTATTTAAACCGCTGTATCTTATCTTCTAGTAGGCGTATTTAGGATTTTTTTGGGTCATTTCAAGCGCGAAACTCTCCTCTTTCGACTCGTTTAATTCGGGTTTTTCGGAGAGAAAAGGTTCAAACGCTATATTCAAAATAGTGGAAGGATATTTTTGATTATTTAAAATTTCGTAGTATTTAAACCGCTGTATCTAATCTTCTAGTAGGCGTATTTAGGAGTTTTTTGGCTCATTTCAAGCGCGAAACTCTCTTCTTTCGACTCGTTTCATTCGGGTTTTTCGTCGAGAAACGGTTCAAACGCTATATTCAAAATAGTGGAAGGATATTTTTGATTTTTTAAAATTTCGTAGTATTTAAACCGCTGTATCTTATCTTCTAGTTGGCGTATTTAGGATTTTTTTGGCTCATTTCAAGCGCGATACTCTCCTCTTTCGACTCGTTTCATTCCAGTTTTTCGGAGATAAACGGTTCAAACGCTATATTCAAAATAGTGGAAGGGTATTTTTGATTTTTTAAAATTTAGAAATATTTAAACCGCTGTATATTATTTTCTAGTGGGCGTGTTTAGAATTTTTCTGGCTCATTTCAAGCGCGAAACTCTTCTCTTTGGACTCATTTCATTCGGGTTTTTCGGAGAGAAACGGTTCAGACGCTATATTCAAAATAGTGTAAGGGTATTTTTGATTTTTTAAAATTTCGTAGTATTTAAACCGCTGTATCTTATCTTCTAGTAGGCGTATTTAGGATTTTTTTGGGTCATTTCAAGCGCGAAACTCTCCTCTTTCGACTCGTTTAATTCGGGTTTTTCGGAGAGAAACGGTTCAAACGCTATATTCAAAATAGTGGAAGGATATTTTTGATTTTTTAAAATTTCGTAGTATTTAAACCGCTGTATCTTATTTTCTAGTAGGCGTATTTAGGATTTTTTTGGCTCATTTCAAGCGCTAAACTCACATCTTTCGACTCGTTTCATTCTGGTTTCTCGGAGAGAAACGGTTCAGACGCTATATTCAAAATAGTGGAAGGTTATTTTTGATTTTTTAAAATTTCGAAGTTTTTAAACCGCTGTATCTTATCTTCTAGTAGGCGTATTTAGGATTTTTTTGGGTCATTTCAAGCGCGAAACTCTCCTCTTTCGACTCGTTTAATTCGGGTTTTTCGGAGAGAAACGGTTCAAACGCTATATTCAAAATAGTGGAAGGATATTTTTGATTTTTTAAAATTTCGTAGTATTTAAACCGCTGTATCTTATTTTCTAGTAGGCGTATTTAGGATTTTTTTGGCTCATTTCAAGCGCTAAACTCACATCTTTCGACTCGTTTCATTCTGGTTTCTCGGAGAGAAACGGTTCAGACGCTATATTCAAAATAGTGGAAGGTTATTTTTGATTTTTTAAAATTTCGAAGTTTTTAAACCGCTGTATCTTATATTCTAGTAGGGGTATTTAGGATTTTTTTGGGTCATTTCAAGCGCGAAATTCTCCTCTTTCGACTCGTTTCATTCGGGTTTTTCGGAGAGAAACGGTTCAGACGCTATATTCAAAATAGTGGAAGGATATTTTTGATTTTTTAAAATTTCGTAGTATTTAAACCGCTGTATCTTATCTTCTAGTAGGCGTATTTAGAATTTTTTTGGCTCATTTCAAGCGCGAAACTCTCCTCTTTCGACTCGTTTCATTCGAGTTTTTCGGAGATAAACGGTTCAAACGCTATATTCAAAATAGTGGAAGGGTATTTTTGATTTTTTAAAATTATGTAGTTTTTAAACCGCTGTATCTTATCTTCTAGTAGGCGTATTTAGGATTTTTTTGGCTCATTTCAAGCGCGAAACTCTCCTCTTTCGAATCGTTTCATTCGAGTTTTTCGGAGATAAACGGTTCAAACGCTATATTCAAAATAGTGGAAGGGTATTTATGATTTTTTAAAATTTTGTAGTTTTTAAACCGCTGTATCTTATCTTCTAGTAGGCGTATTTAGGAGTTTTTTGGCTCATTTCAAATGCGAAACACTCCTCTTTCGACTCGTTTCATTCGAGTTTTTCGGAGAGAAACGGTTCAGACGCTATATTCAAAATAGTGGAAGTGTATTTTTGATTTTTGAAAATTTAGAAATATTTAAACCGCTGTATATTATCTTCTAGTGGGCGTATTTAGAATTTTTTTGGCTCATATCAAGCGCGAAACTCTTCTCTTTGGACTCATTTCATTCGGGTTTTTCGGAGAGAAACGGTTCAGACGCTATATTCAAAATAGTGTAAGGGTATTTTTGATTTTTTAAAATTTCGTAGTATTTAAACCGCTGTATCTTATCTTCTAGTAGGCGTATTTAGGATTTTTTTGGCCCATTTCAAGCGCTAAACTCATCTCTTTCGACTCGTTTCATTCGAGTTTTTCGGAGATAAACGGTTCAGACACTATATTCAAAATAGGGGAAGGGTATTTTTGATTTTTTAAAATTTCGTAGTTTTTAAACCGCTGTATCTTATCTTCTAGTAGGCGTATTTAGGATTTTTTTGGCTCATTTCAAGCGCGAAACTCTCCTCTTTCGACTCGTTTCATTCGAGTTTTTCGGAGATAAACGGTTCAAACGCTATATTCAAAATAGTGGAAGGGTATTTATGATTTTTTAAAATTTCGTAGTTTTTAAACCGCTGTATCTTATCTTCTAGTAGGCGTATTTAGGAGTTTTTTGGCTCATTTCAAGTGCGAAACTCTCCTCTTTCGACTCGTTTCATTCGAGTTTTTCGGAGAGAAACGGTTCAGACGCTATATTCAAAATAGTGGAAGTGTATTTTTGATTTTTGAAAATTTAGAAATATTTAAACCGCTGTATATTATCTTCTAGTGGGCGTATTTAGAATTTTTTTGGCTCATATCAAGCGCGAAACTCTTCTCTTTGGACTCATTTCATTCGGGTTTTTCGGAGAGAAACGGTTCAGACGCTATATTCAAAATAGTGTAAGGGTATTTTTGATTTTTTAAAATTTCGTAGTATTTAAACCGCTGTATCTTATCTTCTAGTAGGCGTATTTAGGATTTTTTTGGCTCATTTCAAGCGCTAAACTCACCTCTTTCGACTCGTTTCATTCGAGTTTTTCGGAGATTAACGGTTCAGACGCTATATTCAAAATAGGGGAAGGGTATTTTTGATTTTTTAAAATTTCGTAGTCTTTAAACCGCTGTATCTTATCTTCTAGTAGGCGTATTTAGGATTTTTTTGGCTCATTTCAAGCGATAAACTCACCTCTTTCGACTCGTTTCATTCGAGTTTTTCGGAGAGAAACGGTTCAGACGCTATATTCAAAATAGTGGAAGGGTATTTTTGATTTTTGAAAATTTCGGAATTTTTAAACCGCTGTATCTTATCTTCTAGTAGGCGT
This sequence comes from Apis florea, assembly GCF_048593485.1. NCBI lineage: Eukaryota > Metazoa > Arthropoda > Insecta > Hymenoptera > Apidae > Apis > Apis florea. The sequence continues at coordinate 18,322 of NW_028256708.1, forward strand.
ATTTAGGATTTTTTTGGCCCATTTCAAGCGCT
>NW_028256709.1:0-13392 GCF_048593485.1 Apis florea
TAAACTGCTGTGTCTTATCTTCTAGTAGGCGTATTTAGCATTTTTTTGGCTCCTTACAAGCCCGAAACTCTCCTCTTTCGACTGATTTCATTTCGGTTTTTCGGATAGAAACGGTTCAGACGCTATATTCAAAATAGTGGAAGGATATTTTTGATTTTTTAAAATTTCGAAGTGTTTAAACCGCTTTATCTTATCTTCTAGTAGGCGTGTTTAGGATTTTTTTGGCTCCCTACAAGCGCGAAACTCTCCTCTTTCGAATCATTTCATTCGGGTTTTTCGCAGAGAAACGGTTCAGACGCTATATTCAAAATAGTGGAAGGGTATTTTTGATTTTCTAAAATTTCGGAGTATTTAAACCGCTGTATCTTATCTTCTAGTAGGCGTATTTAGGATTTTTTTGGCTCCCTACAAGCGGGAAACCCTCCTCTTTCGAATCATTTCATTCGGGTTTTTCGGAGAAAAACGGTTCAGACGCTATATTCAAAATAGTGGAAGGATATTTTTGATTTTTTAAAATTTCGGAACATTTAAACCGCTGTATCTTATCTTCTAGTAGGCGTATTTAGGATTTTTTTGGCTCCTTACAAGCGCGAAACTCTCCTCTCTCGACTGATTTCATTCCGGTTTTTCGGAGAGGAACGGTTCAGACACTATATTCAAAAGAGTGGAAGGGTATTTTCGATTTTTTAAAATTTCGGAATATTTAAACCGCTGTATCTTATCTTCTAGTAGGCGTATTTAGGATTTTTTGGGCTCATTTCAAGCGCGAAACACTCCGCTTTCGAATCATTTCATTCGGGTTTTTCGGAGAGAAACGGTTATGACGCTATATTCAAAGTAGTGGAAGGGTATTTTTGATTTTTTTAAAATTTCGATGTTTTTAAACCGCTGTATCTTATCTTCTAGTAGGCGTATTTAGGATTTTTTTGGCTCCCTAGAAGCGCGAAACCCTCCTCTTTCCAATCATTTCATTCGGATTTTTCGGAGAGAAACGGTTCAGACGCTATATTCAAAATAGTGGTAGAGTATTTGTGATTTTTTAAAATTTCGGTACATTTAAACCGCTGTATCTTATCTTCTAGTAGGCGTATTTAGGATTTTTTGGCTCATTTCAAGCGCGAAACACTCCGCTTTCGAATCATTTCATTCGGATTTTTCGGAGAGAAACGGTTCAGACGTAATATTCAAAATAGTGGAAGGGTATTTTTGATTTTTTAAAATTTCGTAGTTTTTTAACCGCTGTATCTTATCTTCTAGTAGGCTTATTTAGGATTTTTTTGGCACATTTCAAGCGCTAAACTCACCTCTTTCGACTCGTTTCATTCGAGTTTTTCGGAGATAAACGGCTCAGACGCTATATTAAAAATAGGGGAAGGGTATTTTTGATTTTTTAATATTTCGTAGTTTTTAAACCGCTGTATCTTATCTTCTAGTAGGCGTATTTAGAATTTTTTTCTCATTTGAAGCGCGAAACTCTCCTCTTTCGACTGATTTCATTGGGGTTTCTCGGAGATAAACGGTTCAGACGCTATATTCAAATAGTGGAAGGTTATTTTTGATTTTTTAAAATTTTGTAGTTTCTAAACCGCTGTATCTTATCTTCTAGTAGGCGTATTTAGGATTTTTTTGGCTCATTTCAAGCGCGAAACTCTCCTCTTTCGACTCGTTTCATTCGATTTTTTCGGAGAGAAACGGTTCAGACGCTATATTCAAAATAGTGGAAGGGTATTTTTGATTTTTGAAAATTTCGGAATTTTTAAACCGCTGTATCTTATCTTCTAGTGGGCGTATTTAGGATTTTTTTGGCTCATTTCAAGCTCGAAACTCTTCTCTTTCGAACCATTTCATTCTGGTTTCTCGGAGAGAAACGGTTCAGACGCTATATTCCAAATAGTGGAAGGGTATTTTTGATTTTTTAAAATTTCGAAGTATTTAAACCGCTGTATCTTATCTTCTAGTAGGCGTATTTAGGATTTTTTTGGCTCATTTCAAGCGCGAAGCTCTCCCCTTTCGACTCGTTTCATTCGAGTTTTTCGGAGAGAAACGGTTCAGACGCTATATTCAAAATAGTGGAAGGGTATTTTTGATTTTTTAAAATTTTGTAGTTTTTAAACCGCTGTATCTTATCTTCTAGTAGGCATATTTAGGATTTTTTTGGCTCATTTCAAGCGCGAAACACTCCTCTTTCGACTGATTTCATTCGGGTTTCTCGGAGATATACGGTTCAGATGCTATATTCAAAATAGTGGAAGGGTATTTTTGATTTTTTAAAATTTCGTAGTTTTTAAACCGCTGTATCTTATCTTCTAGTAGGCGTATTTAGGATTTTTTTGGCTCATTTCAAGCGCGAAACTCTCCTCTTTCGACTCGTTTCATTCGAGTTTTTCGGAGAGAAACGGTTCAGACGCTATATTCAAAATAGTGGAAGGGTATTTTTGATTTTTGAAAATTTCGGAATTTTTAAACCGCTGTATCTTATCTTCTAGTGGGCGTATTTAGGATTTTTTTGACTCATTTCAAGCTCGAAACTCTTCTCTTTCGAATCATTTCATTCTGGTTTCTCGGAGAGTAACGGTTCAGACGCTATATTCCAAATAGTTGAAGGGTATTTTTGATTTTTTAAAATTTCGAAGTTTTTAAACCGCTGTATCTTATCTTCTAGTAGGCGTATTTAGGATTTTTTTGGCTCATTTCAAGCGCGAAACTCTCCTCTTTCGACTCGTTTCAGTCGAGTTTTTCGGAGAGAAACGGTTCAGACGCTATATTCAAAATAGTGGAAGGGTATTTTTGATTTTTGAAAATTTCGGAATATTTAAACCGCTGTATCTTATCTTCTAGTAGGCGTATTTAGGATTTTTTTGGGTCATTTCAAGCGCGAAACTCTCCTCTTTCGACTCGTTTCATTCGAGTTTTTCGGAGAGAAACGGTTCAGACGCTATATTCCAAATAGTTGAAGGGTATTTTTGATTTTTTAAAATTTCGAAGTTTTTAAACCGCTGTATCTTATCTTCTAGTAGGCATATTTAGGATTTTTTGGCTCATTTCAAGCGCGAAACTCTTCTCTTTCGAATCATTTCATTCGGGTATTTCGGAGAGAAACGTTTCAAACGCTATATTCAAAATAGTGGAAGGGTATTTTTGATTTTTTAAAATTTCATAGTTTTTAAACCGCTGTATCTTATCTTCTAGTAGGCGAATTTAGGATTTTTTTGGCTCCTTACAAGCGCGAAACTCTCCTATTTCGAATGATTTCATTCGGGTTTCTCGGAGATAAACGGTTCAGACGCTATAGTCAAAATAGTGGAAGGGTATTTTTGATTTTTTAAAATTTTGTAGTTTTTAAACCGCTGTATCTTATCTTCTAGTTGGCGTATTTAGGATTTTTTTGGCTCATTTCAAGCGCGAAACTCTTCTCTTTCGAATCATTTCATTCTGGTTTCTCGGAGAGAAACGGTTCAGACGCTATATTCAAAATAGTGGAAGGTTATTTTTGATTTTTTAAAATTTCGAAGTTTTTAAACCGCTGTATCTTATATTCTAGTAGGCGTATTTAGGATTTTTTTGGGTCATTTCAAGCGCAAAACTCTCCTCTTTCGACTGATTTCATTGGGGTTTCTCGGAGATAAACGGTTCAGACGCTATATTCATAATAGTGGAAGGTTATTTTTGATTTTTTAAAATTTCGAAGTTTTTAAACCGCTGTATCTTATCTTCTAGTAGGCGTATTTAGGATTTTTTTGGGTCATTTCAAGCGCGAAACTCTCCTCTTTCGACTCGTTTAATTCGGGTTTTTCGGAGAGAAACGGTTCAGACGCTATATTCAAAAGAGTGGAAGTGTATTTTTGATTTTTGAAAATTTAGAAATATTTAAACCGCTGAATATTATCTTCTAGTGGGCGTATTTAGAATTTTTTTGTCTCATTTCAAGCGCGAAACTCTTCTCTTTCGACTCATTTCATTCGGGTTTTTCGGAGAGAAACGGTTCAGACGCTATATTCAAAATAGTGTAAGGGTATTTTTGATTTTTTAAAATTTCGTAGTATTTAAACCGCTGTATCTTATCTTCTAGTAGGCGTATTTAGGATTTTATTGGCTCATTTCAACCGCGAAGCTCTCCTCTTTCGAACGATTTCATTCGGGTTTTTCGGGGAGAAACGGTTCAGACGGTATATTCAAAATAGTGGAAGGGTATTTTTAATTTTTTAAAATTTCGGAATTTTTAAACTGTTGTATCTTATCTTCTAGTAGGCGTGTTTAGGATTTTTTTATCTCATTTCTAGCGCGAAACGCTCCTCTTTGGACTCATTTCATTCGAGTTTTTCGGAGATAAACGGTTCAGACGCTATATTCAAAATAGTGGAAGGTTATTTTTGATTTTTTAAAATTTCGAAGTATTTAAACCGCTGTATCTTATCTTCTAGTAGGCGTATTTAGGATTTTTTTGGGTCTTTTCAAGCGCGATACTCTCCTCTTTCGACTCGTTTCATTCGAGTTTTTCGGAGATAAACGCTTCAGACGCTATATTCCAAATAGTGGAAGGGTATTTTTGATTTTTTAAAATTTCGATGTTTTTAAACCGCTGTATCTTATCTTCTAGTAGGCGTATTTAGGATTTTTTTGGCTCATTTCAAGCGCGAAGCTCTCCTCTTTCGACTCGTTTCATTCGAGTTTTTCGGAGAGAAACGGTTCATACGCTATATTCAAAACAGTGGAAGGGTATTTTTGATTTTTTAAAATTTTGTAGTTTTTAAACCGCTGTATCTTATCTTCTAGTAGGCGTATTTAGGATTTTTTTGGCTCATTTCAAGCGCGAAACTCTCCTCTTTCGACTCGTTTCATTCGAGTTTTTCGGAGAGAAACGGTTCAGACGCTATATTCAAAAGAGTGGAAGGGTATTTTTGATTTTCGAAAATTTCGGAATTTTTAAACCGCTGTATCTTATCTTCTAGTGGGCGTATTTAGGATTTTTTTGGCTCATTTCAAGCTCGAAACTCTTCTCTTTCGAATCATTTCATTCTGGTTTCTCGAAGAGAAACGGTTCAGACGCTATATTCAAAATAGTGGAAGGGTATTTTTGATTTTTTAAAATTTCGTAGTTTTTAAACCGCTGTATCTTATCTTCTAGTAGGCGTATTTAGGATTTTTTTGACTCATTTCAAGCGCAAAACTCTCCTCGTTCGACTGATTTCATTCGGGTATCTCGGAGATAAACGGTTCAGACGCTATATTCAAAATAGTGGAAGGGTATTTTTGATTTTTTAAAATTTTGTAGTCTTTAAACCGCTGTATCTTATCTTCTAGTAGGCGTATTTAAGATTTTTTTGGCTCCTTACAAGCGCGAAACTCTCCTATTTCGAATGATTTCATTCGGGTTTCTCGGAGATAAACGGTTCAGACGCTATAGTCAAAATAGTGGAAGGGTATTTTTGATTTTTTAAAATTTCGTAGTTTTTAAACCGCTGTATCTTATCTTCTAGTAGGCGTATTTAGGATTTTTTTGGCTCATTTCAAGCGCGAAACTCTTCTCTTTCGAATCATTTCATTCTGGTTTCTCGGAGAGAAACGGTTCAGACGCTATATTCAAAATAGTGGAAGGGTATTTTTGATTTTTTAAAATTTCGTAGCTTTAAACCGCTGTATCTTATCTTCTAGTAGGCGTATTTAAGATTTTTTTGGCTCCTTACAAGCGCGAAACTCTCCTATTTCGACTGATTTCATTCGGGTTTCTCGGAGATAAACGGTTCACACGCTATAGTCAAAATAGTGGAAGGGTATTTTTGATTTTTTAAAATTTTGTAGTTTTTAAACCGCTGTATCTTATCTTCTGGTAGGCGTATTTAGGATTTTTTTGGCTCATTTCAAGCGCGAAACTCTTCTCATTCGAATCATTTCATTCTGGTTTCTCGGAGAGAAACGGTTCAGACGCTATATTCAAAATAGTGGAAAGTTATTTTTGATTTTTTAAAATTACGAAGTTTTTAAACCGCTGTATCTTATCTTCTAGTAGGCGTATTAAGGATTTTTTTGGCTCATTTCAAGCGCGAAACTCTTCTCTTTCGAATCATTTCATTCTGGTTTCTCGGAGAGAAACGGTTCAGACGCTATATTCAAAATAGTGGAAGGGTATTTTTGATTTTTTAAAATTTCGTAGCTTTAAACCGCTGTATCTTATCTTCTAGTAGACGTATTTAGGATTTTTTTTGCTCATTTCAAGCGCGAAACTCTCCTCTTTCGACTCGTTTCAGTCGAGTTTTTCGGAGAGAAACGGTTCAGACACTATATTCAAAATAGTGGAAGGGTATTTTTGATTTTTGAAAATTTCGGAATTTTTAAACCGCTGTATCTTATCTTCTAGTAGGCGTATTTAGGATTTTTTTGGCTCATTTCAAGCGCTAAACTCACCTCTTTCGACTCGTTTCATTCGAGTTTTTCTGAGAGAAACGGTTCAGACGCTATATTCAAAATAGTTGAAGGGTATTTTTGATTTTTTAAAATTTCGAAGTTTTTAAACCGCTGTATCTTATCTTCTAGTAGGCGTATTTAGGATTTTTTTGGCTCATTTCAAGCGCGAAGCTCTCCTCTTTCGACTCGTTTCATTCGAGTTTTTCGGAAAGAAACGGTTCAGACGCTATGTTCAAAATAGTGGAAGGGTAATTTTGATTTTTGAAAATTTCGGAATTTTTAAACCGCTGTATCTTATCTTCTAGTGGGCGAATTTATGATTTTTTTGGCTCATTTCAAGCGCGAAACTCTCCTCTTTCGACTCCTTTCATTCGGGTTTTTTCGGAGAGAAACGGTTCAGACGCAATATTTAAAATAGTGGAAGGGTATTTTTGATTTTTTAAAATTTCGAAGTTTTAAACCGCTGTATCTTATCTTCTAGTAGGAGTATTTAGTATTTTTTTGGCTCATTTCAAGCGCGAAACTCTCCTCTTTCGACTCGTTTCATTCGAGTTTTTCGGAGATAAGCGGTTCAGACGCTATATTCCAAATAGTGGAAGGGTATTTTTGATTTTTTAAAATTTCGTAGTCTATAAACCGCTGTATCTTATCTTCTAGTATGCGTATTTAGGATTTTTTTGGCTCATTTCAAGCGCGAAACTCTCCTCTTTCGACTCCTTTCATTCGGGTTTTTTCGGAGAGAAACGGTTCAGACGCAATATTTAAAATAGTGGAAGGGTATTTTTGATTTTTTAAAATTTCGTAGTCTTTAAACCGCTGTATCTTATCTTCTAGTAGGCGTATTTAGGATTTTTTTGGCTCATTTCAAGCGCTAAACTCACCTCTTTCGACTCGTTTCATTCGAGTTTTTCGGAGATAAACGGTTCAGACGCTATATTCAAAACAGTGGAAGGGTATTTTTGATTTTTTAAAATTTCGAAGTATTTAAATCGCTGTATCTTATCTTCTAGTGGGCGTATTTAGGATTTTTTTCTCATTTGAAGCGCGAAACTCTCCTCTTTCGACTGATTTCATTGGGGTTTCTCGGAGATAAACGGTTCAGACGCTATATTCAAAATAGTGGAAGGTTATTTTTGATTTTTTAAAATTTCGAAGTTTTTAAACCACTGTATCTTATCTTCTAGTAGGCGTATTTAGGATTTTTTTGAGTCATTTCAAGCGCGAAACTCTTCTCTTTCGAATCATTTCATTCTGGTTTCTCGGAGAGAAACGGTTCAGACGCTATATTCAAAATAGTGGAAGGTTATTTTTGATTTTTTAAAATTTCGAAGTATATAAACCGCTGTATCTTATCTTCTAGTAGGCGTATTTAGGATTTTTTTGGGTCATTTCAAGCGCGAAACTCTCCTCTTTCGACTCGTTTCATTCGGGTTTCTCAGAGAGAAACGGTTCAGACGCTATATTCAAAACAGTGGAAGGGTATTTTTGATTTTTTAAAATTTCGAATTATTTAAATCGCTGTATCTTATCTTCTAGTGGGCGTATTTAGGATTTTTTAGGCTCATTTCAAGCTCGAAACTCTCCTCTTTCGACTGATTTCATTGGGGTTTCTCGGAGATAAACGGTTCAGACGCTATATTCATAATAGTGGAAGGTTATTTTTGATTTTTTAAAATTTCGAAGTTTTTAAACCGCTGTATCTTATCTTGTAGTAGGCGTATTTAGGATTTTTTTGGGTCATTTCAAGCGCGAAACTCTCCTCTTTCGACTCGTTTAATTCGGGTTTTTCGGAGAGAAACGGTTCAAACGCTATATTCAAAATAGTGGTAGGATATTTTTGGTTTTTTAAAATTTCGTAGTATTTAAACCGCTGTATCTAATCTTCTAGTTGGCGTATTTAGGAGTTTTTTGGCTCATTTCAAGCGCGAAACTCTCCTCTTTCGACTCGTTTCATTCGGGTTTTTCGTCGAGAAACGGTTCAAACGCTATATTCAAAATAGTGGAAGGATATTTTTGATTTTTTAAAATTTCGTAGTATTTAAACCGCTGTATCTTATCTTCTAGTTGGCGTATTTAGGATTTTTTTTGGGTCATTTCAAGCGCGAAATTCTCCTCTTTCGACTCGTTTCATTCGGGTTTTTCGGAGAGAAACGGTTCAGACGCTATATTCAAAATAGTGGAAGGATATTTTTGATTTTTTAAAATTTCGTAGTTTTTTAACCGCTGTATCTTATCTTCTAGTAGGCGTATTTAGAATTTTTTTGGCTCATTTCAAGCGCGAAACTCTCCTCTTTCGACTCGTTTCATTCGGGTTTTTCGTCGAGAAACGGTTCAAACGCTATATTCAAAAGAGTGGAAGGATATTTTTGATTTTTTAAAATTTCGTAGTATTTAAACCGCTGTATCTTATCTTCTAGTAGGCGTATTTAGAATTTTTTTGGCTCATTTCAAGCGCGAAACTCTCCTCTTTCGACTCGTTTCATTCGAGTTTTTCGGAGATAAACGGTTCAAACGCTATATTCAAAATAGTGGAAGGGTATTTTTGATTTTTTAAAATTATGTAGTATTTAAACCGCTGTATCTTATCTTCTAGTAGGCGTATTTAGGATTTTTTTTGCTCATTTCAAGCGCGAAACTCTCCTCTTTCGACTCGTTTCATTCGAGTTTTTCGGAGATAAACGGTTCAAACGCTATATTCAAAATAGTGGAAGGGTATTTTTGATTTTTTAAAATTTTGTAGTTTTTAAACCGCTGTATCTTATCTTCTAGTAGGCGTATTTAGGAGTTTTTTGGCTCATTTCAAGCGCGAAACTCTCCTCTTTCGACTCGTTTCATTCGAGTTTTTCGGAGAGAAACGGTTCAGACGTTATATTCAAAATAGTGGAAGTGTATTTTTGATTTTTGAAAATTTAGAAATATTTAAACCGCTGTATATTATTTTCTAGTGGGCGTGTTTAGAATTTTTTTGGCTCATTTCAAGCGCGAAACTCTTCTCTTTGGACTCATTTCATTCGGGTTTTTCGGAGAGAAACGGTTCAGACGCTATATTCAAAATAGTGTAAGGGTATTTTTGATTTTTTAAAATTTCGTAGTATTTAAACCGCTGTATCTTATCTTCTAGTAGGCGTATTTAGGATTTTTTTGGGTCATTTCAAGCGCGAAACTCTCCTCTTTCGACTCGTTTAATTCGGGTTTTTCGGAGAGAAACGGTTCAAACGCTATATTCAAAATAGTGGAAGGATATTTTTGATTTTTTAAAATTTCGTAGTATTTAAACCGCTGTATCTTATTTTCTAGTAGGCGTATTTAGGATTTTTTTGGCTCATTTCAAGCGCTAAACTCACATCTTTCGACTCGTTTCATTCTGGTTTCTCGGAGAGAAACGGTTCAGACGCTATATTCAAAATAGTGGAAGGTTATTTTTGATTTTTTAAAATTTCGAAGTTTTTAAACCGCTGTATCTTATATTCTAGTAGGGGTATTTAGGATTTTTTTGGGTCATTTCAAGCGCGAAATTCTCCTCTTTCGAATCGTTTCATTCGGGTTTTTCGGAGAGAAACGGTTCAGACGCTATATTCAAAATAGTGGAAGGATATTTTTGATTTTTTAAAATTTCGTAGTATTTAAACCGCTGTATCTTATCTTCTAGTAGGCGTAATTAGGATTTTTTTGCTCATTTCAAGCGCGAAACTCTCCTCTTTCGACTCGTTTCATTCGAGTTTTTCTGAGAGAAACGGTTCAGACGCTATATTCAAAATAGTTGAAGGGTATTTTTGATTTTTTAAAATTTCGAAGTTTTTTAACCGCTGTATCTTATCTTCTAGTAGGCGTATTTAGGATTTTTTTGGCTCATTTCAAGCGCTAAACTCACCTCTTTCGACTCGTTTCATTCGAGTTTTTCGGAGATAAACGGTTCACACGCTATATTCAAAATAGTGGAAGGTTATTTTTGATTTTTTAAAATTTCGAAGTTTATAAACCGCTGTATCTTATCTTCTAGTAGGCGTATTTAGGAGTTTTTTGGCTCATTTCAAGCGCGAAACTCTCTTCTTTCGACTCGTTTCATTCGGGTTTTTCGTCGAGAAACGGTTCAAACGCTATATTCAAAATAGTGGAAGGATATTTTTGATTTTTTAAAATTTCGTAGTATTTAAACCGCTGTATCTTATCTTCTAGTAGGCGTATTTAGGAGTTTTTTGGCTCATTTCAAGCGCGAAACTCTCTTCTTTCGACTCGTTTCATTCGGGTTTTTCGTCGAGAAACGGTTCAGACGCTATATTCAAAATAGTGGAAGGGTATTTTTGATTTTTTAAAATTTCGAAGTATTTAAATCGCTGTATCTTATCTTCTAGTGGGCGTATTTAGGATTTTTTTCTCATTTCAAGCGCGAAACTCTCCTCTTTCGACTGATTTCATTGGGGTTTCTCGGAGATAAACGGTTCAGGCGCTATATTCAAAATAGTGGAAGGTTATTTTTGATTTTTTAAAATTTCGAAGTTTTTAAACCAATGTATCTTATCTTCTAGTAGGCGTATTTAGGATTTTTTTGAGTCATTTCAAGCGCGAAACTCTTCTCTTTCGAATCATTTCATTCTGGTTTCTCGGAGAGAAACGGTTCAGACGCTATATTCAAAACAGTGGAAGGGTATTTTTGATTTTTTAAAATTTCGAATTATTTAAATCGCTGTATATTATCTTCTAGTGGGCGTATTTAGGATTTTTTAGGCTCATTTCAAGCGCGAAACTCTCCTCTTTCGACTGATTTCATTGGGGTTTCTCGGAGATAAACGGTTCAGACGCTATATTCATAATAGTGGAAGGTTATTTTTGATTTTTTAAAATTTCGAAGTTTTTAAACCGCTGTATCTTATCTTGTAGTAGGCGTATTTAGGATTTTTTTGGGTCATTTCAAGCGCGAAGCTCTCCTCTTTCGACTCGTTTCATTCGGGTTTTTCGGAGAGAAACGGTTCAGACGCTATATTCAAAATAGTGGAAGGATATTTTTGATTTTTTAAAATTTCGTAGTATTTAAACCGCTGTATCTTATCTTCTAGTAGGCGTAATTAGGATTTTTTTTGCTCATTTCAAGCGCGAAACTCTCCTCTTTCGACTCGTTTCATTCGAGTTTTTCTGAGAGAAACGGTTCAGACGCTATATTCAAAATAGTTGAAGGGTATTTTTGATTTTTTAAAATTTCGTAGTTTTTTAACCGCTGTATCTTATCTTCTAGTAGGCGTATTTAGAATTTTTTTGGCTCATTTCAAGCGCGAAACTCTCCTCTTTCGACGCGTTTCATTCGAGTTTTTCGGAGATAAACGGTTCAAACGCTATATTCAAAATAGTGGAAGTGTATTTTTGATTTTTGAAAATTTAGAAATATTTAAACCGCTGTATATTATCTTCTAGTGGGCGTATTTAGAATTTTTTTGGCTCATTTCAAGCGCGAAACTCTTCTCTTTGGACTCATTTCATTCGGGTTTTTCGGAGAGAAACGGTTCAGACGCTATATTCAAAATAGTGTAAGGGTATTTTTGATTTTTTAAAATTTCGTAGTATTTAAACCGCTGTATCTTATCTTCTAGTAGGCGTATTTAGGATTTTCTTGGCTCCTTACAAGCGCGAAACTCTCCTCTTTCGACTGATTTCATTCGGGTTTCTCGGAGATAAACGGTTCAGAGGCTATATTCAAAATAGTGGAAGGGTATTTTTGATTTTTTAAAATTTCGTAGTATTTAAACCGCTGTATCTTATCTTCTAGTAGGCGTATTTAGGACTTTTTTGGCTCATTTCAAGCGCGAAACTCTCCTCTTTCGACTCGTTTCAGTCGAGTTTTTCGGAGATAAACGGTTCACACGCTATATTCAAAAGAGTGGAAGGGTATTTTTAATTTTTTAAAATTTCGGAATTTTTAAACTGTTGTATCTTATCTTCTAGTAGGCGTGTTTAGGATTTTTTTATCTCATTTCAAGCGCGAAACGCTCCTCTTTGGACTCATTTCATTCGAGTTTTTCGGAGATAAACGGTTCAGACGCTATATTCAAAATAGTGGAAGGTTATTTTTGATTTTTTAAAATTTCGAAGTATTTAAACCGCTGTATCTTATCTTCTAGTAGGCGTATTTAGGATTTTTTTGGGTCATTTCAAGCGCGAAACTCTCCTCTTTCGACTCGTTTCATTCGAGTTTTTCGGAGATAAACGCTTCAGACGCTATATTCCAAATAGTGGAAGGGTATTTTTGATTTTTTAAAATTTCGATGTTTTTAAACCGCTGTATCTTATCTTCTAGTAGGCGTAATTAGGATTTTTTTGGCTCATTTCAAGCGCGAAGCTCTCCTCTTTCGACTCGTTTCATTCGAGTTTTTCGGAGAGAAACGGTACAGACGCTATATTCAAAATAGTGGAAGGGTATTTTTGATTTTTTAAAATTTTGTAGTTTTTAAACCGCTGTATCTTATCTTCTAGTAGGCATATTTAGGATTTTTTGGCTCATTTCAAGCGCGAAACTCTTCTCTTTCGAATCATTTCATTCGGGTATTTCGGAGAGAAACGTTTCAAACGCTATATTCAAAATAGTGGAAGGGTATTTTTGATTTTTTAAAATTTCATAGTTTTTAAACCGCTGTATCTTATCTTCTAGTAGGCGAATTTAGGATTTTTTTGGCTCCTTACAAGCGCGAAACTCTCCTATTTCGAATGATTTCATTCGGGTTTCTCGGAGATAAACGGTTCAGACGCTATAGTCAAAATAGTGGAAGGGTATTTTTGATTTTTTAAAATTTTGTAGTTTTTAAACCGCTGTATCTTATCTTCTAGTTGGCGTATTTAGGATTTTTTTGGCTCATTTCAAGCGCGAAACTCTTCTCTTTCGAATCATTTCATTCTGGTTTCTCGGAGAGAAACGGTTCAGACGCTATATTCAAAATAGTGGAAGGTTATTTTTGATTTTTTAAAATTTCGAAGTTTTTAAACCGCTGTATCTTATATTCTAGT
>NW_028256710.1:0-27266 GCF_048593485.1 Apis florea
AGTATTTAAACTGCTGTGTCTTATCTTCTAGTAGGCGTATTTAGCATTTTTTTGGCTCCTTACAAGCCCGAAACTCTCCTCTTTCGACTGATTTCATTTCGGTTTTTCGGATAGAAACGGTTCAGACGCTATATTCAAAATAGTGGAAGGATATTTTTGATTTTTTAAAATTTCGAAGTGTTTAAACCGCTTTATCTTATCTTCTAGTAGGCGTGTTTAGGATTTTTTTGGCTCCCTACAAGCGCGAAACTCTCCTCTTTCGAATCATTTCATTCGGGTTTTTCGCAGAGAAACGGTTCAGACGCTATATTCAAAATAGTGGAAGGGTATTTTTGATTTTCTAAAATTTCGGAGTATTTAAACCGCTGTATCTTATCTTCTAGTAGGCGTATTTAGGATTTTTTTGGCTCCCTACAAGCGGGAAACCCTCCTCTTTCGAATCATTTCATTCGGGTTTTTCGGAGAAAAACGGTTCAGACGCTATATTCAAAATAGTGGAAGGATATTTTTGATTTTTTAAAATTTCGGAACATTTAAACCGCTGTATCTTATCTTCTAGTAGGCGTATTTAGGATTTTTTTGGCTCCTTACAAGCGCGAAACTCTCCTCTCTCGACTGATTTCATTCCGGTTTTTCGGAGAGGAACGGTTCAGACACTATATTCAAAAGAGTGGAAGGGTATTTTCGATTTTTTAAAATTTCGGAATATTTAAACCGCTGTATCTTATCTTCTAGTAGGCGTATTTAGGATTTTTTGGGCTCATTTCAAGCGCGAAACACTCCGCTTTCGAATCATTTCATTCGGGTTTTTCGGAGAGAAACGGTTATGACGCTATATTCAAAGTAGTGGAAGGGTATTTTTGATTTTTTTAAAATTTCGATGTCTTTAAACCGCTGTATCTTATCTTCTAGTAGGCGTATTTAGGATTTTTTTGGCTCCCTAGAAGCGCGAAACCCTCCTCTTTCCAATCATTTCATTCGGATTTTTCGGAGAGAAACGGTTCAGACGCTATATTCAAAATAGTGGTAGAGTATTTGTGATTTTTTAAAATTTCGGTACATTTAAACCGCTGTATCTTATCTTCTAGTAGGCGTATTTAGGATTTTTTGGCTCATTTCAAGCGCGAAAAACTCCGCTTTCGAATCATTTCATTCGGATTTTTCGGAGAGAAACGGTTCAGACGTAATATTCAAAATAGTGGAAGGGTATTTTTGATTTTTTAAAATTTCGTAGTTTTTTAACCGCTGTATCTTATCTTCTAGTAGGCTTATTTAGGATTTTTTTGGCACATTTCAAGCGCTAAACTCACCTCTTTCGACTCGTTTCATTCGAGTTTTTCGGAGATAAACGGTTCAGACGCTATATTAAAAATAGGGGAAGGGTATTTTTGATTTTTTAAAATTTCGTAGTTTTTAAACCGCTGTATCTTATCTTCTAGTAGGCGTATTTAGAATTTTTTTCTCATTTGAAGCGCGAAACTCTCCTCTTTCGACTCGTTTCATTCGATTTTTTCGGAGAGAAACGGTTCAGACGCTATATTCAAAATAGTGGAAGGGTATTTTTGATTTTTGAAAATTTCGGAATATTTAAACCGCTGTGTCTTATCTTCTAGTGGGCGTATTTAGGATTTTTTTGGCTCATTTCAAGCTCGAAACTCTTCTCTTTCGAACCATTTCATTCTGGTTTCTCGGAGAGAAACGGTTCAGACGCTATATTCCAAATAGTGGAAGGGTATTTTTGATTTTTTAAAATTTCGAAGTATTTAAACCGCTGTATCTTATCTTCTAGTAGGCGTATTTAGGATTTTTTTGGCTCATTTCAAGCGCGAAGCTCTCCCCTTTCGACTCGTTTCATTCGAGTTTTTCGGAGAGAAACGGTTCAGACGCTATATTCAAAATAGTGGAAGGGTATTTTTGATTTTTTAAAATTTTGTAGTTTTTAAACCGCTGTATCTTATCTTCTAGTAGGCATATTTAGGATTTTTTTGGCTCATTTCAAGCGCGAAACACTCCTCTTTCGACTGATTTCATTCGGGTTTCTCGGAGATATACGGTTCAGATGCTATATTCAAAATAGTGGAAGGGTATTTTTGATTTTTTAAAATTTCGTAGTTTTTAAACCGCTGTATCTTATCTTCTAGTAGGCGTATTTAGGATTTTTTTGGCTCATTTCAAGCGCGAAACTCTCCTCTTTCGACTCGTTTCATTCGAGTTTTTCGGAGAGAAACGGTTCAGACGCTATATTCAAAATAGTGGAAGGGTATTTTTGATTTTTGAAAATTTCGGAATTTTTAAACCGCTGTATCTTATCTTCTAGTAGGCGTATTTAGGATTTTTTTGGCTCATTTCAAGCGCGAAGCTCTCCCCTTTCGACTCGTTTCATTCGAGTTTTTCGGAGAGAAACGGTTCAGACGCTATATTCAAAATAGTGGAAGGGTATTTTTGATTTTTTAAAATTTTGTAGTTTTTAAACCGCTGTATCTTATCTTCTAGTAGGCATATTTAGGATTTTTTTGGCTCATTTCAAGCGCGAAACACTCCTCTTTCGACTGATTTCATTCGGGTTTCTCGGAGATATACGGTTCAGATGCTATATTCAAAATAGTGGAAGGGTATTTTTGATTTTTTAAAATTTCGTAGTTTTTAAACCGCTGTATCTTATCTTCTAGTAGGCGTATTTAGGATTTATTTGGCTCATTTCAAGCGCGAAACTCTCCTCTTTCGACTCGTTTCATTCGAGTTTTTCGGAGAGAAACGGTTCAGACGCTATATTCAAAATAGTGGAAGGGTATTTTTGATTTTTGAAAATTTCGGAATTTTTAAACCGCTGTATCTTATCTTCTAGTAGGCGTATTTAGGATTTTTTTGACTCATTTCAAGCTCGAAACTCTTCTCTTTCGAATCATTTCATTCTGGTTTCTCTGAGAGTAACGGTTCAGACGCTATATTCCAAATAGTTGAAGGGTATTTTTGATTTTTTAAAATTTCGAAGTATTTAAACCGCTGTATCTTATCTTCTAGTAGGCGTATTTAGGATTTTTTTGGCTCATTTCAAGCGCGAAACTCTCCTCTTTCGACTCGTTTCAGTCGAGTTTTTCGGAGAGAAACGGTTCAGACGCTATATTCAAAATAGTGGAAGGGTATTTTTGATTTTTGAAAATTTCGGAATATTTAAACCGCTGTATCTTATCTTCTAGTAGGCGTATTTAGGATTTTTTTGGGTCATTTCAAGCGCGAAACTCTCCTCTTTCGACTCGTTTCATTCGAGTTTTTCGGAGATAAACGCTTCAGACGCTATATTCCAAATAGTGGAAGGGTATTTTTGATTTTTTAAAATTTCGATGTTTTTAAACCGCTGTATCTTATCTTCTAGTAGGCGTATTTAGGATTTTTTGGGCTCATTTCAAGCGCGAAACACTCCGCTTTCGAATCATTTCATTCGGGTTTTTCGGAGAGAAACGGTTATGACGCTATATTCAAAGTAGTGGAAGGGTATTTTTGATTTTTTTAAAATTTCGATGTTTTTAAACCGCTGTATCTTATCTTCTAGTAGGCGTATTTAGGATTTTTTTGGCTCCCTAGAAGCGCGAAACCCTCCTCTTTCGAATCATTTCATTCGGATTTTTCGGAGAGAAACGGTTCAGACGCTATATTCAAAATAGTGGTAGAGTATTTGTGATTTTTTAAAATTTCGGTACATTTAAACCGCTGTATCTTATCTTCTAGTAGGCGTATTTAGGATTTTTTGGCTCATTTCAAGCGCGAAACACTCCGCTTTCGAATCATTTCATTCGGATTTTTCGGAGAGAAACGGTTCAGACGCTATATTCAAAATAGTGGAAGGGTATTTTTGATTTTTTAAAATTTCGTAGTTTTTTAACCGCTGTATCTTATCTTCTAGTAGGCTTATTTAGGATTTTTTTGGCACATTTCAAGCGCTAAACTCACATCTTTCGACTCGTTTCATTCGAGTTTTTCGGAGATAAACGGTTCAGACGCTATATTAAAAATAGGGGAAGGGTATTTTTGATTTTTTAAAATTTCGTAGTTTTTAAACCGCTGTATCTTATCTTCTAGTAGGCGTATTTAGAATTTTTTTCTCATTTGAAGCGCGAAACTCTCCTCTTTCGACTGATTTCATTGGGGTTTCTCGGAGATAAACGGTTCAGACGCTATATTCAAATAGTGGAAAGTTATTTTTGATTTTTTAAAATTTTGTAGTTTCTAAACCGCTGTATCTTATCTTCTAGTAGGCGTATTTAGGATTTTTTTGGCTCATTTCAAGCGCGAAACTCTCCTCTTTCGACTCGTTTCATTTGATTTTTTCGGAGAGAAACGGTTCAGACGCTATATTCAAAATAGTGGAAGGGTATTTTTGATTTTTGAAAATTTCGGAATTTTTAAACCGCTGTATCTTATCTTCTAGTGGGCGTATTTAGGATTTTTTTGGCTCATTTCAAGCTCGAAACTCTTCTCTTTCGAACCATTTCATTCTGGTTTCTCGGAGAGAAACGGTTCAGACGCTATATTCAAAATAGTGGAAGGGTATTTTTGATTTTTTTAAATTTTGTAGTTTTTAAACCGCTGTATCTTATCTTCTAGTAGGCATATTTAGGATTTTTTTGGCTCATTTCAAGCGCGAAACACTCCTCTTTCGACTGATTTCATTCGGGTTTCTCGGAGATATACGGTTCAGATGCTATATTCAAAATAGTGGAAGGGTATTTTTGATTTTTTAAAATTTCGTAGTTTTTAAACCGCTGTATCTTATCTTCTAGTAGGCGTATTTAGGATTTTTTTGGCTCATTTCAAGCGCGAAACTCTCCTCTTTCGACTCGTTTCATTCGAGTTTTTCGGAGAGAAACGGTTCAGACGCTATATTCAAAATAGTGGAAGGGTATTTTTGATTTTTGAAAATTTCGGAATTTTTAAACCGCTGTATCTTATCTTCTAGTGGGCGTATTTAGGATTTTTTTGACTCATTTCAAGCTCGAAACTCTTCTCTTTCGAATCATTTCATTCTGGTTTCTCGGAGAGAAACGGTTCAGACGCTATATTCCAAATAGTTGAAGGGTATTTTTGATTTTTTAAAATTGCGAAGTTTTTAAACCGCTGTATCTTATCTTCTAGTAGGCGTATTTAGGATTTTTTTGGCTCATTTCAAGCGCGAAACTCTCCTCTTTCGACTCGATTCAGTCGAGTTTTTCGGAGAGAAACGGTTCAGACGCTATATTCAAAATAGTGGAAGGGTATTTTTGATTTTTTAAAATTTCGATGTCTTTAAACCGCTGTATCTTATCTTCTAGTAGGCGTATTTAGGATTTTTTTCTCATTTGAAGCGCGAATCTCTCCTCTTTCGACTGATTTCATTGGGGTTTCTCGGAGATAAACGGTTCAGACGCTATTTTCAAAATAGTGTAAGGGTATTTTTGATTTTTTAAAATTTCTTATTATTTAAACCGCTGTATCTTATCTTCTAGTAGGCGTATTTAGGATTTTATTGGCTCATTTCACCCGCGAAGCTCTCCTCTTTCGAATGATTTCATTCGGGTTTTTCGGGGAGAAACGGTTCAGACGGTATATTCAAAATAGTGGAAGGGTATTTTTAATTTTTTAAAATATCGGAATTTTTAAACTGTTGTATCTTATCTTCTAGTAGGCGTGTTTAGGATTTTTTTATCTCATTTCAAGCGCGAAACGCTCCTCTTTGGACTCATTTCATTTGAGTTTTTCGGAGAGAAACGGTTATGACGCTATATTCAAAGTAGTGGAAGGGTATTTTTGATTTTTTAAAATTTCGATGTCTTTAAACCGCTGTATCTTATCTTCTAGTAGGCGTATTTAGGATTTTTTTGGCTCCCTACAAGCGCGAAACCCTCCTCTTTCGAATCATTTCATTCGGATTTTTCGGAGAGAAACGGTTCAGACGCTATATTCAAAATAGTGGTAGGGTATTTGTGATTTTTTAAAATTTCGGAACATTTAAACCGCTGTATCTTATCTTCTAGTATGCGTATTTAGGATTTTTTGGCTCATTTCAACCGCGAAACTCTCTTCTGTCGACAGATTTCATTCGGGTTTTTCGGAGAGGAACGGTTCAGACGCTATATTCAAAATAGTTGAAGGGTATTTTTGATTTTTTAAAATTTCGAAGTTTTTAAACCGCTGTATCTTATCTTCTAGTAGGCGTATTTAGGATTTTTTTGGCTCATTTCAAGCGCGAAACTCTCCTCTTTCGACTCGTTTCAGTCGAGTTTTTCGGAGAGAAACGGTTCAGACGCTATATTCAAAATAGTGGAAGGGTATTTTTGATTTTTGAAAATTTCGGAATATTTAAACCGCTGTATCTTATCTTCTAGTAGGCGTATTTAGGATTTTTTTGGGTCATTTCAAGCGCGAAACTCTCCTCTTTCGACTCGTTTCATTCGAGTTTTTCGGAGATAAACGCTTCAGACGCTATATTCAAAATAGTGCTAGAGTATTTGTGATTTTTTAAAATTTCGGTACATTTAAACCGCTGTATCTTATCTTCTAGTAGGCGTATTTAGGATTTTTTGGCTCATTTCAAGCGCGAAACACTCCGCTTTCGAATCATTTCATTCGGATTTTTCGGAGAGAAACGGTTCAGACGCTATATTCAAAATAGTGGAAGGGTATTTTTGATTTTTTAAAATTTCGTAGTTTTTTAACCGCTGTATCTTATCTTCTAGTAGGCTTATTTAGGATTTTTTTGGCACATTTCAAGCGCTAAACTCACCTCTTTCGACTCGTTTCATTCGAGTTTTTCGGAGATAAACGGTTCAGACGCTATATTAAAAATAGGGGAAGGGTATTTTTGATTTTTTAAAATTTCGTAGTTTTTAAACCGCTGTATCTTATCTTCTAGTAGGCGTATTTAGAATTTTTTTCTCATTTGAAGCGCGAAACTCTCCTCTTTCGACTGATTTCATTGGGGTTTCTCGGAGATAAACGGTTCAGACGCTATATTCAAATAGTGGAAGGTTATTTTTGATTTTTTAAAATTTTGTAGTTTCTAAACCGCTGTATCTTATCTTCTAGTAGGCGTATTTAGGGTTTTTTTGGCTCATTTCAAGCGCGAAACTCTCCTCTTTCGACTCGTTTCATTCGATTTTTTCGGAGAGAAACGGTTCAGACGCTATATTCAAAATAGTGGAAGGGTATTTTTGATTTTTGAAAATTTCGGAATTTTTAAACCGCTGTATCTTATCTTCTAGTGGGCGTATTTAGGATTTTTTTGGCTCATTTCAAGCTCGAAACTCTTCTCTTTCGAACCATTTCATTCTGGTTTCTCGGAGAGAAACGGTTCAGACGCTATATTCCAAATAGTGGAAGGGTATTTTTGATTTTTTAAAATTTCGAAGTATTTAAACCGCTGTATCTTATCTTCTAGTAGGCGTATTTAGGATTTTTTTGGCTCATTTCAAGCGCGAAGCTCTCCCCTTTCGACTCGTTTCATTCGAGTTTTTCGGAGAGAAACGGTTCAGACGCTATATTCAAAATAGTGGAAGGGTATTTTTGATTTTTGAAAATTTCGGAATTTTTAAACCGCTGTATCTTATCTTCTAGTAGGCGTATTTAGGATTTTTTTGACTCATTTCAAGCTCGAAACTCTTCTCTTTCGAATCATTTCATTCTGGTTTCTCGGAGAGAAACGGTTCAGACGCTATATTCCAAATAGTTGAAGGGTATTTTTGATTTTTTAAAATTTCGAAGTTTTTAAACCGCTGTATCTTATCTTCTAGTAGGCGTATTTAGGATTTTTTTGGCTCATTTCAAGCGCGAAACTCTCCTCTTTCGACTCGTTTCAGTCGAGTTTTTCGGAGAGAAACGGTTCAGACGCTATACTCAAAATAGTGGAAGGGTATTTTTGATTTTTTAAAATTTCGATGTCTTTAAACCGCTGTATCTTATCTTCTAGTAGGCGTATTTAGGATTTTTTTCTCATTTGAAGCGCGAATCTCTCCTCTTTCGACTGATTTCATTGGGGTTTCTCGGAGATAAACGGTTCAGACGCTATTTTCAAAATAGTGTAAGGGTATTTTTGATTTTTTAAAATTTCGTATTATTTAAACCGCTGTATCTTATCTTCTAGTAGGCGTATTTAGGATTTTATTGGCTCATTTCACCCGCGAAGCTCTCCTCTTTCGAATGATTTCATTCGGGTTTTTCGGGGAGAAACGGTTCAGACGGTATATTCAAAATAGTGGAAGGGTATTTTTAATTTTTTAAAATATCGGAATTTTTAAACTGTTGTATCTTATCTTCTAGTAGGCGTGTTTAGGATTTTTTTATCTCATTTCAAGCGCGAAACGCTCCTCTTTGGACTCATTTCATTTGAGTTTTTCGGAGAGAAACGGTTATGACGCTATATTCAAAGTAGTGGAAGGGTATTTTTGATTTTTTAAAATTTCGATGTCTTTAAACCGCTGTATCTTATCTTCTAGTAGGCGTATTTAGGATTTTTTTGGCTCCCTACAAGCGCGAAACCCTCCTCTTTCGAATCCTTTCATTCGGATTTTTCGGAGAGAAACGGTTCAGACGCTATATTCAAAATAGTGGTAGGGTATTTGTGATTTTTTAAAATTTCGGAACATTTAAACCGCTGTATCTTATCTTCTAGTATGCGTATTTAGGATTTTTTGGCTCATTTCAACCGCGAAACTCTCTTCTGTCGACAGATTTCATTCGGGTTTTTCGGAGAGGAACGGTTCAGACGCTATATTCAAAATAGTGGAAGGGTATTTTCGATTTTTTAAAATTTCGGAATTTTTAAACAGGTGTATCTTATCTTCTAGTAGGCGTATTTAGGATTTTTTTGGCTCAATTCAAGCGCGAAACTCTCCTCTTTCGACGGATTTCATTCGGGTTTTTCGGAGAGAAACGGTTCAGACGCTATATTCAAAATAGTGGAAGGACATTTTTGATTTTTTAAAACATCGAAATTTTTAAACCGCTGTATCTTATCTTCTAGTAGGCGTATTTAGGATTTTTTTGGCTCATTCAAGCGCGAAACTCTCCTCCTTCGAATCATTGCATTCGGGTTTTTCGGAGAGAAACGGTTCTGACGCTATATTCAAAATAGTGAAGTGTATTTTTGATTTTTTAAAATTTCGAAGTATTTAGACCGCTGTATCTTATCTCTTAGTAGGCGTATTTAGGATTTTTTCGGCTCCTTACAAGCGCGAAACTCTACTCTTTCGGCTGATTTCATTCGAGTTTTTCGGAGAGAAACGGTTCAGACGCTATATTCAAAATAGTGGAAGGGTATTTTTGATTTTTTAAAATTTCGAAGTATTTAAACCGCTTATCTTATCTTCTAGTAGGCGTATTTAGGATTTTTCGGGCTAATTTCAAGGGCGAAGCACTCCTCTTTCGTATCATTTCATTCGGGTTGTTCGGAAAGAAACGGTTCAGACGCTATATTCAAAATAGTGGAAAGGTATTTTTTTTTTGTAAAATTTCGGAATATTTAAACCGCTGTATCTTATCTTCTAGTAGGCGTATTTAGGATTTTTTGGGCTCATTTCAAGCGCGAAACACTCCGCTTTCGAATCATTTCATTCGGGTTTTTCGGAGAGAAACGGTTATGACGCTATATTCAAAGTAGTGGAAGGGTATCTTTGATTTTTTAAAATTTCGATGTTTTTAAACCGCTGTATCTTATCTTCTAGTAGGCGTATTTAGGATTTTTTTGGCTCCCTACAAGCGCGAAACCCTCCTCTTTCGAATCATTTCATTCGGATTTTTCGGAGAGAAACGGTTCAGACGCTATATTCAAAATAGGGGTAGGGTATTTGTGATTTTTTAAAATTTCGAAGTATTTAGACCGCTGTATCTTATCTCTTAGTAGGCGTATTTAGGATTTTTTCGGCTCCTTACAAGCGCGAAACTCTACTCTTTCGGCTGATTTCATTCGAGTTTTTCGGAGAGAAACGGTTCAGACGCTATTTTCAAAATAGTGTAAGGGTATTTTTGATTTTTTAAAATTTCGTATTATTTAAACCGCTGTATCTTATCTTCTAGTAGGCGTATTTAGGATTTTATTGGCTCATTTCACCCGCGAAGCTCTCCTCTTTCGAATGATTTCATTCGGGTTTTTCGGGGAGAAACGGTTCAGACGGTATATTCAAAATAGTGGAAGGGTATTTTTAATTTTTTAAAATATCGGAATTTTTAAACTGTTGTATCTTATCTTCTAGTAGGCGTGTTTAGGATTTTTTTATCTCATTTCAAGCGCGAAACGCTCCTCTTTGGACTCATTTCATTTGAGTTTTTCGGAGAGAAACGGTTATGACGCTATATTCAAAGTAGTGGAAGGGTATTTTTGATTTTTTAAAATTTCGATGTCTTTAAACCGCTGTATCTTATCTTCTAGTAGGCGTATTTAGGATTTTTTTGGCTCCCTACAAGCGCGAAACCCTCCTCTTTCGAATCATTTCATTCGGATTTTTCGGAGAGAAACGGTTCAGACGCTATATTCAAAATAGTGGTAGGGTATTTGTGATTTTTTAAAATTTCGGAACATTTAAACCGCTGTATCTTATCTTCTAGTATGCGTATTTAGGATTTTTTGGCTCATTTCAACCGCGAAACTCTCTTCTGTCGACAGATTTCATTCGGGTTTTTCGGAGAGGAACGGTTCAGACGCTATATTCAAAATAGTTGAAGGGTATTTTTGATTTTTTAAAATTTCGAAGTTTTTAAACCGCTGTATCTTATCTTCTAGTAGGCGTATTTAGGATTTTTTTGGCTCATTTCAAGCGCGAAACTCTCCTCTTTCGACTCGTTTCAGTCGAGTTTTTCGGAGAGAAACGGTTCAGACGCTATACTCAAAATAGTGGAAGGGTATTTTTGATTTTTTAAAATTTCGATGTCTTTAAACCGCTGTATCTTATCTTCTAGTAGGCGTATTTAGGATTTTTTTCTCATTTGAAGCGCGAATCTCTCCTCTTTCGACTGATTTCATTGGGGTTTCTCGGAGATAAACGGTTCAGACGCTATTTTCAAAATAGTGTAAGGGTATTTTTGATTTTTTAAAATTTCGTATTATTTAAACCGCTGTATCTTATCTTCTAGTAGGCGTATTTAGGATTTTATTGGCTCATTTCACCCGCGAAGCTCTCCTCTTTCGAATGATTTCATTCGGGTTTTTCGGGGAGAAACGGTTCAGACGGTATATTCAAAATAGTGGAAGGGTATTTTTAATTTTTTAAAATATCGGAATTTTTAAACTGTTGTATCTTATCTTCTAGTAGGCGTGTTTAGGATTTTTTTATCTCATTTCAAGCGCGAAACGCTCCTCTTTGGACTCATTTCATTTGAGTTTTTCGGAGAGAAACGGTTATGACGCTATATTCAAAGTAGTGGAAGGGTATTTTTGATTTTTTAAAATTTCGATGTCTTTAAACCGCTGTATCTTATCTTCTAGTAGGCGTATTTAGGATTTTTTTGGCTCCCTACAAGCGCGAAACCCTCCTCTTTCGAATCCTTTCATTCGGATTTTTCGGAGAGAAACGGTTCAGACGCTATATTCAAAATAGTGGTAGGGTATTTGTGATTTTTTAAAATTTCGGAACATTTAAACCGCTGTATCTTATCTTCTAGTATGCGTATTTAGGATTTTTTGGCTCATTTCAACCGCGAAACTCTCTTCTGTCGACAGATTTCATTCGGGTTTTTCGGAGAGGAACGGTTCAGACGCTATATTCAAAATAGTGGAAGGGTATTTTCGATTTTTTAAAATTTCGGAATTTTTAAACAGGTGTATCTTATCTTCTAGTAGGCGTATTTAGGATTTTTTTGGCTCAATTCAAGCGCGAAACTCTCCTCTTTCGACGGATTTCATTCGGGTTTTTCGGAGAGAAACGGTTCAGACGCTATATTCAAAATAGTGGAAGGACATTTTTGATTTTTTAAAACATCGAAATTTTTAAACCGCTGTATCTTATCTTCTAGTAGGCGTATTTAGGATTTTTTTGGCTCATTCAAGCGCGAAACTCTCCTCCTTCGAATCATTGCATTCGGGTTTTTCGGAGAGAAACGGTTCTGACGCTATATTCAAAATAGTGAAGTGTATTTTTGATTTTTTAAAATTTCGAAGTATTTAGACCGCTGTATCTTATCTCTTAGTAGGCGTATTTAGGATTTTTTCGGCTCCTTACAAGCGCGAAACTCTACTCTTTCGGCTGATTTCATTCGAGTTTTTCGGAGAGAAACGGTTCAGACGCTATATTCAAAATAGTGGAAGGGTATTTTTGATTTTTTAAAATTTCGAAGTATTTAAACCGCTTATCTTATCTTCTAGTAGGCGTATTTAGGATTTTTCGGGCTAATTTCAAGGGCGAAGCACTCCTCTTTCGTATCATTTCATTCGGGTTGTTCGGAAAGAAACGGTTCAGACGCTATATTCAAAATAGTTGAAAGGTATTTTTTTTTTGTAAAATTTCGGAATATTTAAACCGCTGTATCTTATCTTCTAGTAGGCGTATTTAGGATTTTTTGGGCTCATTTCAAGCGCGAAACACTCCGCTTTCGAATCATTTCATTCGGGTTTTTCGGAGAGAAACGGTTATGACGCTATATTCAAAGTAGTGGAAGGGTATCTTTGATTTTTTAAAATTTCGATGTTTTTAAACCGCTGTATCTTATCTTCTAGTAGGCGTATTTAGGATTTTTTTGGCTCCCTACAAGCGCGAAACCCTCCTCTTTCGAATCATTTCATTCGGATTTTTCGGAGAGAAACGGTTCAGACGCTATATTCAAAATAGGGGTAGGGTATTTGTGATTTTTTAAAATTTCGAAGTATTTAGACCGCTGTATCTTATCTCTTAGTAGGCGTATTTAGGATTTTTTCGGCTCCTTACAAGCGCGAAACTCTACTCTTTCGGCTGATTTCATTCGAGTTTTTCGGAGAGAAACGGTACAGACGCTATATTCAAAATAGGGGTAGGGTATTTGTGATTTTTTAAAATTTCGAAGTATTTAGACCGCTGTATCTTATCTCTTAGTAGGCGTATTTAGGATTTTTTCGGCTCCTTACAAGCGCGAAACTCTACTCTTTCGGCTGATTTCATTCGAGTTTTTCGGAGAGAAACGGTTCAGACGCTATATTCCAAATAGTGGAAGGGTATTTTTGATTTTTTAAAATTTCGTAGTATTTAAGCCGCTGTATCTTATCTTCTAGTAGGCGTATTTAGGATTTTATTGGCTCATTTCAACCGCGAAGCTCTCCTCTTTCGAATGATTTCATTCGGGTTTTTCGGGGAGAAACGGTTCAGACGGTATATTCAAAATAGTGGAAGGGTATTTTTAATTTTTTAAAATTTCGGAATTTTTAAACTGTTGTATCTTATCTTCTAGTAGGCGTGTTTAGGATTTTTTTAACTCATTTCAAGCGCGAAACGCTCCTCTTTGGACTCATTTCATTCGAGTTTTTCGGAGATAAACGGTTCAGACGCTATATTCAAAATAGTGGAAGGGTATTTTTGATTTTTTAAAATTTCGATGTTTTTAAACCGCTGTATCTTATCTTCTAGTAGGCGTAATTAGGATTTTTTTGGCTCATTTCAAGCGCGAAGCTCTCCTCTTTCGACTCGTTTCATTCGAGTTTTTCGGAGAGAAACGGTACAGACGCTATATTCAAAATAGTGGAAGGGTATTTTTGATTTTTTAAAATTTTGTAGTTTTTAAACCGCTGTATCTTATCTTCTAGTAGGCATATTTAGGATTTTTTGGCTCATTTCAAGCGCGAAACTCTTCTCTTTCGAATCATTTCATTCGGGTATTTCGGAGAGAAACGTTTCAAACGCTATATTCAAAATAGTGGAAGGGTATTTTTGATTTTTTAAAATTTCATAGTTTTTAAACCGCTGTATCTTATCTTCTAGTAGGCGAATTTAGGATTTTTTTGGCTCCTTACAAGCGCGAAACTCTCCTATTTCGAATGATTTCATTCGGGTTTCTCGGAGATAAACGGTTCAGACGCTATAGTCAAAATAGTGGAAGGGTATTTTTGATTTTTTAAAATTTTGTAGTTTTTAAACCGCTGTATCTTATCTTCTAGTTGGCGTATTTAGGATTTTTTTGGCTCATTTCAAGCGCGAAACTCTTCTCTTTCGAATCATTTCATTCTGGTTTCTCGGAGAGAAACGGTTCAGACGCTATATTCAAAATAGTGGAAGGTTATTTTTGATTTTTTAAAATTTCGAAGTTTTTAAACCGCTGTATCTTATATTCTAGTAGGCGTATTTAGGATTTTTTTGGGTCATTTCAAGCGCGAAATTCTCCTCTTTCGACTCGTTTCATTCAGGTTTTTCGGAGAGAAACGGTTCAGACGCTATATTCAAAACAGTGGAAGGGTATTTTTGATTTTTTAAAATTTCGAAGTAGTTAACTCGCTGTATCTTATCTTCTAGTGGGCGTATTTAGGATTTTTTTGGCTCATTTCAAGCGCAAAACTCTCCTCTTTCGACTGATTTCATTGGGGTTTCTCGGAGATAAACGGTTCAGACGCTATATTCATAATAGTGGAAGGTTATTTTTGATTTTTTAAAATTTCGAAGTTTTTAAACCGCTGTATCTTATCTTCTAGTAGGCGTATTTAGGATTTTTTTGGGTCATTTCAAGCGCGAAACTCTCCTCTTTCGACTCGTTTAATTCGGGTTTTTTGGAGAGAAACGGTTCAGACGCTATATTCAAAAGAGTGGAAGTGTATTTTTGATTTTTGAAAATTTAGAAATATTTAAACCGCTGAATATTATCTTCTAGTGGGCGTATTTAGAATTTTTTTGTCTCATTTCAAGCGCGAAACTCTTCTCTTTCGACTCATTTCATTCGGGTTTTTCGGAGAGAAACGGTTCAGACGCTATATTCAAAATAGTGTAAGGGTATTTTTGATTTTTTAAAATTTCGTAGTATTTAAACCGCTGTATCTTATCTTCTAGTAGGCGTATTTAGGATTTTATTGGCTCATTTCAACCGCGAAGCTCTCCTCTTTCGAACGATTTCATTCGGGTTTTTCGGGGAGAAACGGTTCAGACGGTATATTCAAAATAGTGGAAGGGTATTTTTAATTTTTTAAAATTTCGGAATTTTTAAACTGTTGTATCTTATCTTCTAGTAGGCGTGTTTAGGATTTTTTTATCTCATTTCTAGCGCGAAACGCTCCTCTTTGGACTCATTTCATTCGAGTTTTTCGGAGATAAACGGTTCAGACGCTATATTCAAAATAGTGGAAGGTTATTTTTGATTTTTTAAAATTTCGAAGTATTTAAACCGCTGTATCTTATCTTCTAGTAGGCGTATTTAGGATTTTTTTGGGTCTTTTCAAGCGCGATACTCTCCTCTTTCGACTCGTTTCATTCGAGTTTTTCGGAGATAAACGCTTCAGACGCTATATTCCAAATAGTGGAAGGGTATTTTTGATTTTTTAAAATTTCGTAGTTTTTAAACCGCTGTATCTTATCTTCTAGTAGGCGTATTTAGGATTTTTTTGACTCATTTCAAGCGCAAAACTCTCCTCGTTCGACTGATTTCATTCGGGTATCTCGGAGATAAACGGTTCAGACGCTATATTCAAAATAGTGGAAGGGTATTTTTGATTTTTTAAAATTTTGTAGTCTTTAAACCGCTGTATCTTATCTTCTAGTAGGCGTATTTAAGATTTTTTTGGCTCCTTACAAGCGCGAAACTCTCCTATTTCGAATGATTTCATTCGGGTTTCTCGGAGATAAACGGTTCAGACGCTATAGTCTAAATAGTGGAAGGGTATTTTTGATTTTTTAAAATTTCGTAGTTTTTAAACCGCTGTATCTTATCTTCTAGTAGGCGTATTTAGGATTTTTTTGGCTCATTTCAAGCGCGAAACTCTTCTCTTTCGAATCATTTCATTCTGGTTTCTCGGAGAGAAACGGTTCAGACGCTATATTCAAAATAGTGGAAGGGTATTTTTGATTTTTTAAAATTTCGTAGCTTTAAACCGCTGTATCTTATCTTCTAGTAGGCGTATTTAAGATTTTTTTGGCTCCTTACAAGCGCGAAACTCTCCTATTTCGACTGATTTCATTCGGGTTTCTCGGAGATAAACGGTTCACACGCTATAGTCAAAATAGTGGAAGGGTATTTTTGATTTTTTAAAATTTTGTAGTTTTTAAACCGCTGTATCTTATCTTCTGGTAGGCGTATTTAGGATTTTTTTGGCTCATTTCAAGCGCGAAACTCTTCTCATTCGAATCATTTCATTCTGGTTTCTCGGAGAGAAACGGTTCAGACGCTATTTTCAAAATAGTGGAAAGTTATTTTTGATTTTTTAAAATTACGAAGTTTTTAAACCGCTGTATCTTATCTTCTAGTAGGCGTATTTAGGATTTTTTTGGCTCATTTCAAGCGCGAAACTCTTCTCTTTCGAATCATTTCATTCTGGTTTCTCGGAGAGAAACGGTTCAGACGCTATATTCAAAATAGTGGAAGGGTATTTTTGATTTTTTAAAATTTCGTAGCTTTAAACCGCTGTATCTTATCTTCTAGTAGGCGTATTTAGGATTTTTTTTGCTCATTTCAAGCGCGAAACTCTCCTCTTTCGACTCGTTTCAGTCGAGTTTTTCGGAGAGAAACGGTTCAGACACTATATTCAAAATAGTGGAAGGGTATTTTTGATTTTTGAAAATTTCGGAATTTTTAAACCGCTGTATCTTATCTTCTAGTAGGCGTATTTAGGATTTTTTTGGCTCATTTCAAGCGCTAAACTCACCTCTTTCGACTCGTTTCATTCGAGTTTTTCGGAGATAAACGGTTCATACGCTATATTCAAAATAGGTGAAGGGTATTTTTGATTTTTTAAAATTTCGTAGTCTTTAAACCGCTGTATCTTATCTTCTAGTAGGCGTATTTAGGATTTTTTTGGCTCATTTCAAGCGCTAAACTCACCTCTTTCGACTCGTTTCATTCGAGTTTTTCGGAGATAAACGGTTCAGACGCTATATTCAAAACAGTGGAAGGGTATTTTTGATTTTTTAAAATTTCGAAGTATTTAAATCGCTGTATCTTATCTTCTAGTGGGCGTATTTAGGATTTTTTTCTCATTTGAAGCGCGAAACTCTCCTCTTTCGACTGATTTCATTGGGGTTTCTCGGAGATAAACGGTTCAGACGCTATATTCAAAATAGTGGAAGGTTATTTTTGATTTTTTAAAATTTCGAAGTTTTTAAACCACTGTATCTTATCTTCTAGTAGGCGTATTTAGGATTTTTTTGAGTCATTTCAAGCGCGAAACTCTTCTCTTTCGAATCATTTCATTCTGGTTTCTCGGAGAGAAACGGTTCAGACGCTATATTCAAAATAGTGGAAGGTTATTTTTGATTTTTTAAAATTTCGAAGTATATAAACCGCTGTATCTTATCTTCTAGTAGGCGTATTTAGGATTTTTTTGGGTCATTTCAAGCGCGAAACTCTCCTCTTTCGACTCGTTTCATTCGGGTTTCTCAGAGAGAAACGGTTCAGACGCTATATTCAAAACAGTGGAAGGGTATTTTTGATTTTTTAAAATTTCGAATTATTTAAATCGCTGTATCTTATCTTCTAGTGGGCGTATTTAGGATTTTTTAGGCTCATTTCAAGCTCGAAACTCTCCTCTTTCGACTGATTTCATTGGGGTTTCTCGGAGATAAACGGTTCAGACGCTATATTCATAATAGTGGAAGGTTATTTTTGATTTTTTAAAATTTCGAAGTTTTTAAACCGCTGTATCTTATCTTGTAGTAGGCGTATTTAGGATTTTTTTGGGTCATTTCAAGCGCGAAACTCTCCTCTTTCGACTCGTTTAATTCGGGTTTTTCGGAGAGAAACGGTTCAAACGCTATATTCAAAATAGTGGAAGGATATTTTTGATTTTTTAAAATTTCGTATTATTTAAACCGCTGTATCTAATCTTCTAGTTGGCGTATTTAGGAGTTTTTTGGCTCATTTCAAGCGCGAAACTCTCCTCTTTCGACTCGTTTCATTCGGGTTTTTCGTCGAGAAACGGTTCAAACGCTATATTCAAAATAGTGGAAGGATATTTTTGATTTTTTAAAATTTCGTAGTATTTAAACCGCTGTATCTTATCTTCTAGTTGGCGCATTTAGGATTTTTTGGCTCATTTCAAGCGCGAAACTCTCCTCTTTCGACTCGTTTCATTCGAGTTTTTCGGAGATAAACGGTTCAAACGCTATATTCAAAATAGTGGAAGGGTATTTTTGATTTTTTAAAATTTTGTAGTTTTTAAACCGCTGTATCTTATCTTCTAGTAGGCGTATTTAGGATTTTTTTGGCTCATTTCAAGCGCGAAACTCTTCTCTTTCGAATCATTTCATTCTGGTTTCTCGGAGAGAAACGGTTCAGACGCTATATTCAAAATAGTGGAAGGTTATTTTTGATTTTTTAAAATTTCGAAGTTTTTAAACCGCTGTATCTTATATTCTAGTTTGGGTATTTAGGATTTTTTTTGGGTCATTTCAAGCGCGAAATTCTCCTCTTTCGACTCGTTTCATTCGGGTTTTTCGGAGAGAAACGGTTCAGACGCTATATTCAAAATAGTGGAAGGATATTTTTGATTTTTTAAAATTTCGTAGTATTTAAACCGCTGTATCTTATCTTCTAGTAGGCGTAATTAGGATTTTTTTTGCTCATTTCAAGCGCGAAACTCTCCTCTTTCGACTCGTTTCATTCGAGTTTTTCTGAGAGAAACGGTTCAGACGCTATATTCAAAATAGTTGAAGGGTATTTTTGATTTTTTAAAATTTCGTAGTTTTTTAACCGCTGTATCTTATCTTCTAGTAGGCGTATTTAGAATTTTTTTGGCTCATTTCAAGCGCGAAACTCTCCTCTTTCGACTCGTTTCATTCGGGTTTTTCGTCGAGAAACGGTTCAAACGCTATATTCAAAAGAGTGGAAGGATATTTTTGATTTTTTAAAATTTCGTAGTATTTAAACCGCTGTATCTTATCTTCTAGTAGGCGTATTTAGAATTTTTTTGGCTCATTTCAAGCGCGAAACTCTCCTCTTTCGACTCGTTTCATTCGAGTTTTTCGGAGATAAACGGTTCAAACGCTATATTCAAAATAGTGGAAGGGTATTTTTGATTTTTTAAAATTATGTAGTTTTTAAACCGCTGTATCTTATCTTCTAGTAGGCGTATTTAGGATTTTTTTGGCTCATTTCAAGCGCGAAACTCTCCTCTTTCGACTCGTTTCATTCGAGTTTTTCGGAGATAAACGGTTCAAACGCTATATTCAAAATAGTGGAAGGGTATTTTTGATTTTTTAAAATTTTGTAGTTTTTAAACCGCTGTATCTTATCTTCTAGTAGGCGTATTTAGGAGTTTTTTGGCTCATTTCAAGCGCGAAACTCTCCTCTTTCGACTCGTTTCATTCGAGTTTTTCGGAGAGAAACGGTTCAGACGTTATATTCAAAATAGTGGAAGTGTATTTTTGATTTTTGAAAATTTAGAAATATTTAAACCGCTGTATATTATTTTCTAGTGGGCGTGTTTAGAATTTTTTTGGCTCATTTCAAGCGCGAAACTCTTCTCTTTGGACTCATTTCATTCGGGTTTTTCGGAGAGAAACGGTTCAGACGCTATATTCAAAATAGTGTAAGGGTATTTTTGATTTTTTAAAATTTCGTAGTATTTAAACCGCTGTATCTTATCTTCTAGTAGGCGTATTTAGGATTTTTTTGGGTCATTTCAAGCGCGAAACTCTCCTCTTTCGACTCGTTTAATTCGGGTTTTTCGGAGAGAAACGGTTCAAACGCTATATTCAAAATAGTGGAAGGATATTTTTGATTTTTTAAAATTTCGTAGTATTTAAACCGCTGTATCTTATTTTCTAGTAGGCGTATTTAGGATTTTTTTGGCTCATTTCAAGCGCTAAACTCACATCTTTCGACTCGTTTCATTCTGGTTTCTCGGAGAGAAACGGTTCAGACGCTATATTCAAAATAGTGGAAGGTTATTTTTGATTTTTTAAAATTTCGAAGTTTTTAAACCGCTGTATCTTATATTCTAGTAGGGGTATTTAGGATTTTTTTGGGTCATTTCAAGCGCGAAACTCTCCTCTTTCGAATCGTTTCATTCGGGTTTTTCGGAGAGAAACGGTTCAGACGCTATATTCAAAATAGTGGAAGGATATTTTTGATTTTTTAAAATTTCGTAGTATTTAAACCGCTGTATCTTATCTTCTAGTAGGCGTAATTAGGATTTTTTTGCTCATTTCAAGCGCGAAACTCTCCTCTTTCGACTCGTTTCATTCGAGTTTTTCTGAGAGAAACGGTTCAGACGCTATATTCAAAATAGTTGAAGGGTATTTTTGATTTTTTAAAATTTCGAAGTTTTTTAACCGCTGTATCTTATCTTCTAGTAGGCGTATTTAGGATTTTTTTGGCTCATTTCAAGCGCTAAACTCACCTCTTTCGACTCGTTTCATTCGAGTTTTTCGGAGATAAACGGTTCACACGCTATATTCAAAATAGTGGAAGGTTATTTTTGATTTTTTAAAATTTCGAAGTTTATAAACCGCTGTATCTTATCTTCTAGTAGGCGTATTTAGGAGTTTTTTGGCTCATTTCAAGCGCGAAACTCTCCTCTTTCGACTCGTTTCATTCGGGTTTTTCGTCGAGAAACGGTTCAAACGCTATATTCAAAATAGTGGAAGGATATTTTTGATTTTTTAAAATTTCGTAGTATTTAAACCGCTGTATCTTATCTTCTAGTAGGCGTATTTAGGAGTTTTTTGGCTCATTTCAAGCGCGAAACTCTCTTCTTTCGACTCGTTTCATTCGGGTTTTTCGTCGAGAAACGGTTCAGACGCTATATTCAAAATAGTGGAAGGGTATTTTTGATTTTTTAAAATTTCGAAGTATTTAAATCGCTGTATCTTATCTTCTAGTGGGCGTATTTAGGATTTTTTTCTCATTTGAAGCGCGAAACTCTCTTCTTTCGACTGATTTCATTGGGGTTTCTCGGAGATAAACGGTTCAGACGCTATATTCAAAATAGTGGAAGGTTATTTTTGATTTTTTAAAATTTCGAAGTTTTTAAACCAATGTATCTTATCTTCTAGTAGGCGTATTTAGGATTTTTTTGAGTCATTTCAAGCGCGAAACTCTTCTCTTTCGAATCATTTCATTCTGGTTTCTCGGAGAGAAACGGTTCAGACGCTATATTCAAAATAGTGGAAGGTTATTTTTGATTTTTTAAAATTTCGAAGTTTTTAAACCGCTGTATCTTATATTCTAGTAGGGGTATTTAGGATTTTTTTGGGTCATTTCAAGCGCGAAATTTTCCTCTTTCGACTCGTTTCATTCGGGTTTTTCGGAGATAAACGGTTCAGTGCTATAGTCAAAATAGTGGAAGGGTATTTTTGATTTTTTAAAATTTTGTAGTTTTTAAACCGCTGTATCTTAGTAGGCGTAGTATCTTCTAGTAGGCGTATTTAGGATTTTTTTGGCTCATTTCAAGCGCGAAACTCTCCTCTTTCGACTCGTTTCAGTCGAGTTTTTCGGAGATAAACGGTTCACACGCTATATTCAAAATAGTGGAAGGATATTTTTGATTTTTTAAAATTTCGTAGTATTTAAACCGCTGTATCTAATCTTCTAGTAGGCGTATTTAGGATTTTTTTCGCTCATTTCAAGCGCTAAACTCACCTCTTTCGACTCGTTTCATTCGAGTTTTTCGGAGATAAACGGTTCACACGCTATATTCAAAATAGTGGAAGGTTATTTTTGATTTTTTAAAATTTCGAATTATTTAAATCGCTGTATCTTATCTTCTAGTGGGCGTATTTAGGATTTTTTAGGCTCATTTCAAGCGCGAAACTCTCCTCTTTCGACTGATTTCATTGGGGTTTCTCGGAGATAAACGGTTCAGACGCTATATTCATAATAGTGGAAGGTTATTTTTGATTTTTTAAAATTTCGAAGTTTTAAACCGCTGTATCTTATCTTGTAGTAGGCGTATTTAGGATTTTTTTGGGTCATTTCAAGCGCGAAGCTCTCCTCTTTCGACTCGTTTAATTCGGGTTTTTCGGAGAGAAACGGTTCAAACGCTATATTCAAAATAGTGGAAGGATATTTTTGATTTTTTAAAATTTCGTAGTATTTAACCCGCTGTATCTAATCTTCTAGTTGGCGTATTTAGGAGTTTTTTGGCTCATTTCAAGCGCGAAACTCTCCTCTTTCGACTCGTTTCATTCGGGTTTTTCGTCGAGAAACGGTTCAAACGCTATATTCAAAATAGTGGAAGGATATTTTTGATTTTTTAAAATTTCGTAGTATTTAAACCGCTGTATCTTATCTTCTAGTTGGCGTATTTAGGATTTTTTGGCTCATTTCAAGCGCGAAACTCTCCTCTTTCGACTCGTTTCATTCGAGTTTTTCGGAGATAAACGGTTCAAACGCTATATTCAAAATAGTGGAAGGGTATTTTTGATTTTTTAAAATTTCGTAGTTTTTAAACCGCTGTATCTTATCTTCTAGTAGGCGTATTTAGGATTTTTTTGGCTCATTTCAAGCGCGAAACTCTTCTCTTTCGAATCATTTCATTCTGGTTTCTCGGAGAGAAACGGTTCAGACGCTATATTCAAAATAGTGGAAGGTTATTTTTGATTTTTTAAAATTTCGAAGTTTTTAAACCGCTGTATCTTATATTCTAGTTTGGGTATTTAGGATTTTTTTTGGGTCATTTCAAGCGCGAAATTCTCCTCTTTCGACTCGTTTCATTCGGGTTTTTCGGAGAGAAACGGTTCAGACGCTATATTCAAAATAGTGGAAGGATATTTTTGATTTTTTAAAATTTCGTAGTATTTAAACCGCTGTATCTTATCTTCTAGTAGGCGTAATTAGGATTTTTTTTGCTCATTTCAAGCGCGAAACTCTCCTCTTTCGACTCGTTTCATTCGAGTTTTTCTGAGAGAAACGGTTCAGACGCTATATTCAAAATAGTTGAAGGGTATTTTTGATTTTTTAAAATTTCGTAGTTTTTTAACCGCTGTATCATATCTTCTAGTAGGCGTATTTAGAATTTTTTTGGCTCATTTCAAGCGCGAAACTCTCCTCTTTCGACTCGTTTCATTCGAGTTTTTCGGAGATAAACGGTTCAAACGCTATATTCAAAATAGTGGAAGGGTATTTTTGATTTTTTAAAATTATGTAGTTTTTAAACCGCTGTATCTTATCTTCTAGTAGGCGTATTTAGGATTTTTTTGGGTCATTTCAAGCGCGAAACTCTCCTCTTTCGACTCGTTTCATTCGGGTTTTTCGTCGAGAAACGGTTCAAACGCTATATTCAAAAGAGTGGAAGGATATTTTTGATTTTTTAAAATTTCGTAGTATTTAAACCGCTGTATCTTATCTTCTAGTAGGCGTATTTAGGATTTTTTTGGCTCATTTCAAGCGCGAAACTCTCCTCTTTCGACTCGTTTCATTCGAGTTTTTCGGAGATAAACGGTTCACACGCTATATTCAAAATAGTGGAAGGATATTTTTGATTTTTTAAAATTTCGTAGTATTTAAACCGCTGTATCTAATCTTCTAGTAGGCGTATTTAGGATTTTTTTGGCTCATTTCAAGCGCTAAACTCACCTCTTTCGACTCGTTTCATTCGAG
This sequence comes from Apis florea, assembly GCF_048593485.1. NCBI lineage: Eukaryota > Metazoa > Arthropoda > Insecta > Hymenoptera > Apidae > Apis > Apis florea. The sequence continues at coordinate 23,662 of NW_028256710.1, forward strand.
TTTTTCGGAGATAAACGGTTCACACGCTATATTCAAAATAGTGGAAGGTTATTTTTGATTTTTTAAAATTTCGAAGTTTATAAACCGCTGTATCTTATCTTCTAGTAGGCGTATTTAGGATTTTTTTGGGTCATTTCAAGCGCGAAACTCTCCTCTTTCGACTCGTTTCATTCGGGTTTTTCGGAGAGAAACGGTTCAGACGTTATATTCAAAATAGTGGAAGTGTATTTTTGATTTTTGAAAATTTAGAAATATTTAAACCGCTGTATATTATTTTCTAGTGGGCGTGTTTAGAATTTTTTTGGCTCATTTCAAGCGCGAAACTCTTCTCTTTGGACTCATTTCATTCGGGTTTTTCGGAGAGAAACGGTTCAGACGCTATATTCAAAATAGTGTAAGGGTATTTTTGATTTTTTAAAATTTCGTAGTATTTAAACCGCTGTATCTTATCTTCTAGTAGGCGTATTTAGGATTTTTTTGGGTCATTTCAAGCGCGAAACTCTCCTCTTTCGACTCGTTTAATTCGGGTTTTTCGGAGAGAAACGGTTCAAACGCTATATTCAAAATAGTGGAAGGATATTTTTGATTTTTTAAAATTTCGTAGTATTTAAACCGCTGTATCTTATTTTCTAGTAGGCGTATTTAGGATTTTTTTGGCTCATTTCAAGCGCTAAACTCACATCTTTCGACTCGTTTCATTCTGGTTTCTCGGAGAGAAACGGTTCAGACGCTATATTCAAAATAGTGGAAGGTTATTTTTGATTTTTTAAAATTTCGAAGTTTTTAAACCGCTGTATCTTATCTTCTAGTAGGCGTATTTAGGATTTTTTTGGGTCATTTCAAGCGCGAAACTCTCCTCTTTCGACTCGTTTAATTCGGGTTTTTCGGAGAGAAACGGTTCAAACGCTATATTCAAAATAGTGGAAGGATATTTTTGATTTTTTAAAATTTCGTAGTATTTAAACCGCTGTATCTTATTTTCTAGTAGGCGTATTTAGGATTTTTTTGGCTCATTTCAAGCGCTAAACTCACATCTTTCGACTCGTTTCATTCTGGTTTCTCGGAGAGAAACGGTTCAGACGCTATATTCAAAATAGTGGAAGGTTATTTTTGATTTTTTAAAATTTCGAAGTTTTTAAACCGCTGTATCTTATATTCTAGTAGGCGTATTTAGGATTTTTTTGGGTCATTTCAAGCGCGAAATTCTCCTCTTTCGACTCGTTTCATTCGAGTTTTTCGGAGATAAACGGTTCAAACGCTATATTCAAAATAGTGGAAGGGTATTTTTGATTTTTTAAAATTATGTAGTTTTTAAACCGCTGTATCTTATCTTCTAGTAGGCGTATTTAGGATTTTTTTGGCTCATTTCAAGCGCGAAACTCTCCTCTTTCGAATCGTTTCATTCGAGTTTTTCGAAGATAAACGGTTCAAACGCTATATTCAAAATAGTGGAAGGGTATTTATGATTTTTTAAAATTTTGTAGTTTTTAAACCGCTGTATCTTATCTTCTAGTAGGCGTATTTAGGAGTTTTTTGGCTCATTTCAAGTGCGAAACTCTCCTCTTTCGACTCGTTTCATTCGAGTTTTTCGGAGAGAAACGGTTCAGACGCTATATTCAAAATAGTGGAAGTGTATTTTTGATTTTTGAAAATTTAGAAATATTTAAACCGCTGTATATTATCTTCTAGTGGGCGTATTTAGGATTTTTTTCTCATTTGAAGCGCGAAACTCTCTTCTTTCGACTGATTTCATTGGGGTTTCTCGGAGATAAACGGTTCAGACGCTATATTCAAAATAGTGGAAGGGTATTTTTGATTTTTTAAAATTTCGAAGTTTTTAAACCGCTGTATCTTATCTTCTAGTAGGCGTATTTAGGATTTTTTTGACTCATTTCAAGCGCGAAACTCACCTCTTTCGAATCATTTCATTCTGGTTTCTCGGAGAGAAACGGTTCAGACGCTATATTCAAAATAGTGGAAGGGTATTTTTGATTTTTTAAAATTTCGATGTCTTTAAACCGCTGTATCTTATCTTCTAGTAGGGGTATTTAGGATTTTTTTGGCTCATTTCAAGCGCGAAATTCTCCTCTTTCGACTCGTTTCATTCGGGTTTTTCGGAGATAAACGGTTCAGACGCTATAGTCAAAATAGTGGAAGGGTATTTTTGATTTTTTAAAATTTTGTAGTTTTTAAACCGCTGTATCTTAGTAGGCGTAGTATCTTCTAGTAGGCGTATTTAGGATTTTTTTGGCTCATTTCAAGCGCGAAACTCTCCTCTTTCGACTCGTTTCATTCGAGTTTTTCGGAGATAAACGGTTCACACGCTATATTCAAAATAGTGGAAGGATATTTTTGATTTTTTAAAATTTCGTAGTATTTAAACCGCTGTATCTAATCTTCTAGTAGGCGTATTTAGGATTTTTTTCGCTCATTTCAAGCGCTAAACTCACCTCTTTCGACTCGTTTCATTCGAGTTTTTCGGAGATAAACGGTTCACACGCTATATTCAAAATAGTGGAAGGGTATTTTTGATTTTTTAAAATTTCGAATATTTAAACCGCTGTATCTTATCTTCTAGTGGGCGTATTTAGGATTTTTTTGGCTCATTTCAAGCGCGAAACTCTCCTCTTTCGACTGATTTCATTCGGGTTTCTCGGAGATAAACGGTTCAGACGCTATATTCTTAATAGTGGAAGGGTATTTTTGATTTTTTAAAATTTCGAAGATTTTAAATCGCTGTATCTTATCTTGTAGTAGGCGTATTTAGGATTTTTTTGGCTCATTTCAAGCGCGAAACTCTCCTCTTTCGACTCGTTTCATTCGGGTTTTTCGGAGAGAAACGGTTCACACGCTATATTCAAAATAGTGGAAGGATATTTTTGATTTTTTAAAATTTCGTAGTATTTAAACCGCTGTATCTTATCTTCTAGTTGGCGTATTTAGGATTTTTTTGGCTCATTTCAAGCGCGAAACTCTCCTCTTTCGACTCGTTTCATTCGGGTTTTTCGTCGAGAAACGGTTCAAACGCTATATTCAAAATAGTGGAAGGTTATTTTTGATTTTTTAAAATTTCGAAGTTTTTAAACCGCTGTATCTTATCTTCTAGTATGCGTATTTAGGATTTTTTTGGCTCATTTCAAGCGCGAAACTCTCCTCTTTCGACTCGTTTCATTCGGGTTTTTCGGAGAGAAACGGTTCAGACGCTATATTCAAAATAGTGGAAGGATATTTTTGATTTTTTAAAATTTCGTAGTATTTAAACCGCTGTATCTTATCTTCTAGTAGGCGTAATTAGGATTTTTTTTGCTCATTTCAAGCGCGAAACTCTCCTCTTTCGACTCGTTTCATTCGAGTTTTTCTGAGATAAACGGTTCAGACGCTATATTCAAAATAGTTGAAGGGTATTTTTGATTTTTTAAAATTTCGTAGTTTTTTAACCGCTGTATCATATCTTCTAGTAGGCGTATTTAGAATTTTTTTGGCTCATTTCAAGCGCGAAACTCTCCTCTTTCGACTCGTTTCATTCGAGTTTTTCGGAGATAAACGGTTCAAACGCTATATTCAAAATAGTGGAAGGGTATTTTTGATTTTTTAAAATTATGTAG
>NW_028256711.1:0-10535 GCF_048593485.1 Apis florea
TCTTATCTTCTAGTAGGCGAATATAGGATTTTTTTGGCTCATTTCAAGCGCGAAACTCTCCTCTTTCGAATCATTTCATTCTGGTTTCTCGGAGAGAAACGGTTCAGACGCTATATTCAAAATAGTGGAAGGGTATTTTTGATTTTTTAAAATTTCGAAATGTTTAAACCGCTGTATCTTATCTTCTAGTGGGCGAATTTAGGATTTTTTTGGCTCATTTCAAGCGCGAAACTCTTCTCTTTCGAATCATTTCATTCTGGTTTCTCGGAGAGAAACGGTTCAGACACTATATTCAAAATAGTGGAAGGGTATTTTTGATTTTTTAAAATTTCGTAGTCTATAAACCGCTGTATCTTATCTTCTAGTAGGCGTATTTAGGATTTTTTTGGCTCTTTACAAGCGCGAAACTCTCCTCTTTCGACTGATGTCATTCGGGTTTTTCGGAGATAAACGGTTCAGACGCTATATTCAAAATAGTGGAAGGGTATTTTTGATTTTTTAAAATTTCGAAGTTTTTAAACCGCTGTATCTTATCTTCTATTAGGCGTATTTAGGATTTTTTTGGCTCATTTCAAGCGCGAAGCTCTCCTCTTTCGACTCGTTTCATTCGAGTTTTTCGGAGAGAAACGGTTCAGACGCTATGTTCAAAATAGTGGAAGGGTAATTTTGATTTTTGTAAAATTTCGGAATTTTTAAACCGCTGTATCTTATCTTCTAGTGGGCGAATTTAGGATTTTTTTGGCTCATTTCAAGCGCGAAACTCTTCTCTTTCGACTCATTTCATTCTGGTTTCTCGGAGAGAAACGGTTCAGACACTATATTCAAAACAGTGGAAGGGTAATTTTGATTTTTGAAAATTTCGGAATTTTTAAATCGCTGTATCTTATCTTCTAGTGGGCGAATTTAGGATTTTTTTGGCTCATTTCAAGCGCGAAACTCTTCTCTTTCGAACCATTTCATACTGGTTTCTCGGAGAGAAACGGTTCAGACACTATATTCAAAATAGTGGAAGGATATTTTTGATTTTTTAAAATTTCGAAGTTTTTAAACCGCTGTATCTTATCTTCTTGTAGGCGTATTTAGGATTTTTTGGGTCATTTCAAACGCGAAACTCTCCTCTTTCGACTCGTTTCATTCAGGTTTTTCGGAGAGAAACAGTTCAGACGCTATATTCAAAATAGTGGAAGGATATTTTTGATTTTTTAAAATTTCGTAGTATTTAAACCGCTGTATCTTATCTTCTAGTAGGCGTATTTAGGATGTTTTTGGCTCATTTCAAGCGCAAAACTCTCCTCTTTCGACTCGTTTCATTCGAGTTTTTCGGAGAGAAACGGTTCAGACGCTATATTCAAAAGAGTGGAAGGGTATTTTTGATTTTTTAAAATTTCGTAGTCTATAAACCGCTGTATCTTATCTTCTGGTAGGCGTATTTAGGATTTTTTTGGCTCATTACAAGCGCGAAACTCTCCTCTTTCGACTGATGTCATTCGGGTTTTTCGGAGATAAACGGTTCAGACGCTATATTCAAAATAGTGGAAGGGTATTTTTGATTTTTTAAAATTTCGTAGTTTTTAAACCGCTGTATCTTATCTTCTAGTAGGCGTATTTAGGATTTTTTTGGCTCATTTCAAGCGCGAAACTCTCCTCTTTCGACTCATTTCATTCGGGTTTTTCGGAGAGAAACGGTTCAGACGCTATATTCAAAATAGTGGAAGGGTATTTTTGATTTTTTAAAATTTCGAAGTTTTAAACCGCTGTATCTTATCTTCTAGTAGGCGTATTTAGGATTTTTTTGGCTCATTTCAAGCGCGAAACTCTCCTCTTTCGACTCGTTTCATTCGAGTTTTTCGGAGATAAACGGTTCAGACGCTATATTCCAAATAGTGGAAGGGTATTTTTTGATTTTTTAAAATTTCGATGTCTTTAAACCGCTGTATCTTATCTTCTAGTAGGCGTATTTAGGATTTTTTTGGCTCATTTCAAGCGCGAAGCTCTCCTCTTTCGACTCGTTTCATTCGAGTTTTTCGGAGAGAAACGGTTCAGACGCTATATTCAAAATAGTGGAAGGGTATTTTTGATTTTTTAAAATTTCGTAGTTTTTAAACCGCTGTATCTTATCTTCTAGTAGGCGTAATTAGGATTTTTTTGGCTCATTTCAAGCGCGAAACTCTCCTCTTTCGACTCGTATCATTCGAGTTTCTCGGAGAGAAACGGTTCAGACGCTATATTCAAAACAGTGGAAGGGTATTTTTGATTTTTTAAAATTTCCGAATTTTTAAACCGCTGTATCTTATCTTCTAGTGGGCGTATTTAGGATTTTTTTGGCTCATTTCAAGCGCGAAACTCTTCTCTTTCGACTGATTTCATTCGGGTTTCTCGGAGATAAACGGTTCAGACGCTATATTCATAATAGTGGAAGGTTATTTTTGATTTTTTAAATTTTCGAAGTTTTTAAACCGCTGTATCTTATCTTCTAGTAGGCGTAATTAGGATTTTTTTGCTCATTTCAAACGCGAAACTCTCCTCTTTCGACTCGTTTCATTCGAGTTTTTCGGAGATAAACGGTTCAAACGCTATATTCAAAATAGTGGAAGGGTATTTTTGATTTTTTAAAATTTTGTAGTATTTAAACCGCTGTATCTTATCTTCTAGTAGGCGTATTTAGGATTTTTTTGGCTCATTTCAAGCGCGATGCTCTCCTCTTTCGACTCGTTTCATTCGAGTTTTTCGGAGATAAACGGTTCAGACGCTATATTCAAAATAGTGGAAGGGTATTTTTGATTTTTTAAAATTTTGTAGTTTTTAAACCGCTGTATCTTATCTTCTAGTAGGCGTATTTAGGATTTTTTTGGCTCATTTCAAGCGCGAAACTCTCCTCTTTCGACTCGTTTCATTCGAGTTTTTCGGAGAGAAACGGTTCAGACGCTATATTCAAAATAGTGGAAGGGTATTTTTGATTTTTTAAAATTTCGTAGTTTTTAAACCGCTGTATCTTATCTTCTAGTAGGCGTATTTAGGATTTTTTTAGCTCATTTCAAGCGCGAAACTCTCCTCTTTCGACTCATTTCATTCGGGTTTTTCGGAGATAAACGGTTCAGACGCTATATTCAAAATAGTGGAAGGGTATTTTTGATTTTTTAAAATTTCGTAGTTTTTAAACCGCTGTATCTTATCTTCTAGTAGGCGTATTTAGGATTTTTTTGGCTCATTTCAAGCGCGAAACTCTCCTCTTTCGAATCGTTTCAGTCGAGTTTCTTCGGAGAGAAACGGTTCAGACGCTATATTCAAAATAGTGGAAGGGTATTTTTGATTTTTGAAAATTTCGGAATATTTAAACCGCTGTATCTTATCTTCTAGTAGGCGTATTTAGGATTTTTTTGGCTCATTTCAAGCGCGAAACTCTCCTCTTTCGACAGATTTCATTGGGGTTTCTCGGAGATAAACGGTTCAGACGCTATATTCATAATAGTGGAAGGGTATTTTTGATTTTTGAAAATTTCGGAATTTTTAAACCGCTGTATCTTATCTTCTAGTAGGCGTATTTAGGATTTTTTTGGCTCATTTCAAGCGCTAAACTCACCTCTTTCGACTCGTTTCATTCGAGTTTTTCGGAGATAAACGGTTCAGACGCTATATTCAAAATAGTTGAAGGGTATTTTTGATTTTTTAAAATTTCGTAGTTTTTTAACCGCTGTATCTTATCTTCTAGTAGGCGTATTTAGGATTTTTTTGGCTCATTTCAAGCGATAAACTCACCTCTTTCGAATCGTTTTTTCGAGTTTTTCGGAGATAAACGGTTCAGACGCTATATTCAAAACAGTGGAAGGGTATTTTTGATTTTTTAAAATTTCGATGTATTTAAATCGCTGTATCTTATCTTCTAGTGGGCGTATTTAGGATTTTTTTCTCATTTGAAGCGCGAAACTCTCCTCTTTCGACTGATTTCATTGGGGTTTCTCGGAGATAAACGGTTCAGACGCTATATTCAAAATAGTGGAAGGTTATTTTTGATTTTTTAAAATTTCGAAGTTTTTAAACCGCTGTATCTTATCTTGTAGTAGGCGCATTTAGGATTTTTTTGAGTCATTTCAAGCGCGAAACTCTTCTCTTTCGAATCATTTCATTCGAGTTTTTCGGAGATAAACGGTTCAGACGCTATATTCAAAATAGTGGAAGGGTATTTTTGATTTTTGAAAATTTCGGAATTTTTAAACCGCTGTATCTTATCTTCTAGTAGGCGTATTTAGGATTTTTTTGGCTCATTTCAAGCGCTAAACTCACCTCTTTCGACTCGTTTCATTCGAGTTTTTCGGAGATAAACGGTTCAGACGCTATATTCAAAATAGTTGAAGGGTATTTTTGATTTTTTATAAACGGTTCAGACGCTATATTCAAAATAGTTGAAGGGTATTTTTGATTTTTTAAAATTTCGTAGTTTTTTAACCGCTGTATCTTATCTTCTAGTAGGCGTATTTAGGATTTTTTTGGCTCATTTCAAGCGATAAACTCACCTCTTTCGAATCGTTTTATTCGAGTTTTTCGGAGATAAACGGTTCAGACGCTATATTCAAAACAGTGGAAGGGTATTTTTGATTTTTTAAAATTTCGATGTATTTAAATCGCTGTATCTTATCTTCTAGTGGGCGTATTTAGGATTTTTTTCTCATTTGAAGCGCGAAACTCTTCTCTTTCGAATCATTTCATTCTGGTTTCTCAGAGAGAAACGGTTCAGACGCTATATTCAAAATAGTGGAAGGTTATTTTTGATTTTTTAAAATTTCGAAGTATTTAAACCGCTGTATCTTATATTCTAGTAGGGGTATTTAGGATTTTTTTGGGTCATTTCAAGCGCGAAATTCTCCTCTTTCGACTCGTTTCATTCGAGTTTTTCGGAGATAAACGGTTCAGACGCTATATTCCAAATAGTGGAAGGGTATTTTTGATTTTTTAAAATTTCGATGTCTTTAAACCGCTGTATCTTATCTTCTAGTAGGCGTATTTAGGATTTTTTTGGCTCATTTCAAGCGCGAAGCTCTCCTCCTTCGACTCGTTTCATTCGAGTTTTTCGGAGAGAAACGGTTCAGACGCTATATTCAAAATAGTGGAAGGATATTTTTGATTTTTTAAAATTTCGTTGTATTTAAACCGCTGTGTCTTATCTTTTAGTAGGCGTAATTAGGATTTTTTTGGCTCATTTCAAGCGCGAAACTCTCCTCTTTCGACTCGTTTCATTCGAGTTTTTCGGAGATAAACGGTTTCGACGCTATATTCAAAATAGGGGAAGGGTATTTATGATTTTTTAAAATTTCGTAGTTTTTAAACCGCTGTATCTTATCTTCTAGTAGGCGTATTTAGGATTTTTTTGGCTCATTTCAAGCGCGAAACTCCCCTCTTTCGAATCATATCATTCGGGTTTCTCAGAGAGAAACGGTTCAGACGCTATATTCAAAACAGTGGAAGGGTATTTTTGATTTTTTAAAATTTCGAAGTATTTAAATCGCTGTATCTTATCTTCTAGTGGGCGCATTTAGGATTTTTTTCTCATTTGAAGCGCGAAACTCTCCTCTTTCGACTGATTTCATTGGGGTTTCTCGGAGATAAACGGTTCAGACGCTATATTCATAATAGTGGAAGGTTATTTTTGATTTTTTAAATTTTCGAAGTTTTTAAACCGCTGTATCTTATCTTCTAGTAGGCGTATTTAGGATTTTTTTGGGTCATTTCAAGCGCGAAACTCTCCTCTTTCGACTCGTTTCATTCGAGTTTTTCGGAGATAAACGGTTCAAACGCTATATTCAAAATAGTGGAAGGATATTTTTGATTTTTTAAAATTTTGTAGTTTTTAAACCGCTGTATCTTATCTTCTAGTAGGCGTATTTAGGAGTTTTTTTGCTCATTTCAAGCGCGAAACTCTCCTCTTTCGACTCGTTTCATTCGAGTTTTTCGGAGAGAAACGGTGCAGACGCTATATTCAAAATAGTGGAAGGGTACTTTCGATTTTTTAAAATTTCGTAGTATTTAAACCGCTGTATCTTATCTTCTAGTAGGCGTATTTAGGAGTTTTTTGTCTCATTTCAAGCGCGAAACTCTCCTCTTTCGACTCGTTTCATTCGAATTTTTCGGAGAGAAACGGTTCAGACGCTATATTCAAAATAGTGGAAGGGTATTTTTGATTTTTTAAAATTTTGTAGTTTTTAAACCGCTGTATCTTATCTTCTAGTAGGCGTATTTAGGATTTTTTTTGCTCATTTCAAGCGCGAAACTCTCCTCTTTCGAATCGTTTCAGTCGAGTTTTTCGAAGAGAAACGGTTCAGACGCTATATTCAAAATAGTGGAAGGGTATTTTTGATTTTTTAAAATTTCGTAGTTTTTAAACCGCTGTATCTTATCTTCTAGTAGGCGTATTTAGGATTTTTTTGGCTCATTTCAAGCGCGAAACTCTTCTCTTTCGAATCATTTCATTCTGGTTTCTCGGAGAGAAACGGTTCAGACGCTATATTCAAAATAGTGGAAGGTTATTTTTGATTTTTTAAAATTTCGAAGTTTTTAAACCGCTGTATCTTATATTCTAGTAGGCGTATTTAGGATTTTTTTGGGTCATTTCAAGCGCGAAATTCTCCTCTTTCGACTCGTTTCATTCAGGTTTCTCGGAGAGAATCGGTTCAGACGCTATATTCAAAATAGTGGAAGTGTATTTTTGATTTTTGAAAATTTAGAAATATTTAAACCGCTGTATATTATCTTCTAGTGGGCGTATTTAGAATTTTTTTGGCTCATTTCAAGCGCGAAACTCTTCTCTTTGGACTCATTTCATTCGGGTTTTTCGGAGAGAAACGGTTCAGACGCTATATTCAAAATAGTGTAAGGGTATTTTTGATTTTTTAAAATTTCGTAGTATTTAAACCGCTGTATCTTATCTTCTAGTAGGCGTATTTAGGATTTTATTGGCTCATTTCAACCGCGAAGCTCTCCTCTTTCGAATGATTTCATTCGGGTTTTTCGGGGAGAAACGATTCAGACGGTATATTCAAAATAGTGGAAGGATATTTTTAATTTTTTAAAATTTCGGAATTTTTAAACTGTTGTATCTTATCTTCTAGTAGGCGCGTTTAGGATTTTTTTATCTCATTTCAAGCGCGAAACGCTCCTCTTTGGACTCATTTTATTCGAGTTTTTCGGAGATAAACGGTTCAGACGCTATATTCAAAATAGTGGAAGGTTATTTTTGATTTTTTAAAATTTCGAAGTTTTTAAACCGCTGTATCTTATCTTCTAGTAGGCGTATTTAGGATTTTTTTGGGTCATTTCAAGCGCGAAACTCTCCTCTTTCGACTCGTTTCATTCGAGTTTTTCGGAGATAAACGGTTCAGACGCTATATTCCAAATAGTGGAAGGGTATTTTTGATTTTTTAAAATTTTGTAGTTTTTAAACCGCTGTATCTTATCTTCTAGTAGGCGTATTTAGGAGTTTTTTGGCTCATTTCAAGCGCGAAACTCTCCTCTTTCGACTCGTTTCATTCGAGTTTTTCGGAGATAAACGGTTCAGACGCTATATTCCAAATAGTGGAAGGGTATTTTTGATTTTTTAAAATTTCGTAGTTTTTAAACCGCTGTATCTTATCTTCTAGTAGGCGTATTTAGGATTTTTTTGGCTCATTTCAAGCGCGAAACTCCCCTCTTTCGAATCATATCATTCGGGTTTCTCAGAGAGAAACGGTTCAGACGCTATATTCAAAACAGTGGAAGGGTATTTTTGATTTTTTAAAATTTCGAAGTATTTAAATCGCTGTATCTTATCTTCTAGTGGGCGTATTTAGGATTTTTTTCTCATTTGAAGCGCGAAACTCTCCTCTTTCGACTGATTTCATTGGGGTTTCTCGGAGATATACGGTTCAGACGCTATATTCAAAATAGTGGAAGGTTATTTTTGATTTTTTAAAATTTCGAAGTATTTAAACCGCTGTATCTTATCTTCTAGTAGGCGTATTTAGGATTTTTTTGGGTCATTTCAAGCGCGAAACTCTCCTCTTTCGACTCGTTTCATTCGAGTTTTTCGGAGATAAACGGTTCAGACGCTATATTCAAAATAGTGGAAGGGTATTTTTGATTTTTTAAAATTTTGTAGTTTTTAAACCGCTGTATCTTATCTTCTAGTAGGCGTATTTAGGAGTTTTTTGGCTCATTTCAAGCGCGAAACTCTCCTCTTTCGACTCGTTTCATTCGAATTTTTCGGAGAGAAACGGTTCAGACGCTATATTCAAAATAGTGGAAGGGTACTTTTGATTTTTTAAAATTTCGTATTATTTAAACCGCTGTATCTTATCTTCTAGTAGGCGTATTTAGGATTTTTTTGGCACATTTCAAGCGCGAAACTCTCCTCTTTCGACTCGTTTCATTCGAGTTTTTCGGAGATAAACGGTTCAGACGCTATATTCCAAATAGTGGAAGGGTATTTTTGATTTTTTAAAATTTCGAAGTTTTTAAACCGCTGTATCTTATCTTCTAGTAGGCGTATTTAGGATTTTTTTGGCTCATTTCAAGCGCGAAACTCTCCTCTTTCGACTCGTTTCATTCGAGTTTTTCGGAGATAAACGGTTCAGACGCTATATTCAAAATAGTGGAAGGGTATTTTTGATTTTTTAAAATTTCGTAGTATTTAAACCGCTGTATCTTATCTTCTAGTAGGCGTATTTAGGATTTTTTTGGCTCATTTCAAGCGCGAAACTCTCCTCTTTCGACTCGTTTCATTCGAGTTTTTCGGAGAGAAACGGTTCAGACGCTATATTCAAAATAGTGGAAGGGTATTTTTGATTTTTTAAAATTTCGTAGTTTTTAAACCGCTGTATCTTATCTTCTAGTAGGCGTATTTAGGATTTTTTTGGCTCATTTCAAGCGCGAAACTCTCCTCTTTCGACTCGTTTCATTCGAGTTTTTCGGAGAGAAACGGTTCAGACGCTATATTCAAAATAGTGGAAGGGTATTTTTGATTTTTGAAAATTTCGGAATTTTTAAACCGCTGTATCTTATCTTCTAGTGGGCGTATTTAGGATTTTTTTGGCTCATTTCAAGCGCGAAACTCTTCCCTTTCGAATCATTTCATTCTGGTTTCTCGGAGAGAAACGGTTCAGACTCTATATTCAAATTAGTGGAAGGATATTTTTGATTTTTTAAAATTTCGAAGTTTTTAAACCGCTGTATCTTATCTTCTTGTAGGCGTATTTAGGATTTTTTGGGTCATTTCAAGCGCGAAACTCTCCTCTTTCGACTCGTTTCATTCGGGTTTTTCGGAGAGAAACAGTTCAGACGCTATATTCAAAATAGTGGAAGGATATTTTTGATTTTTTAAAATTTCGTAGTATTTCAACCGCTGTATCTTATCTTCTAGTAGGCGTATTTAGGATTTTTTTGGCTCATTTCAAGCGCGAAACTCTTCTCTTTCGAATCATTTCATTCTGGTTTCTCGGAGATAAACGGTTCAGACGCTATATTCAAAATAGTGGAAGGGTATTTTTGATTTTTTAAAATTTCGTAGTTTTTAAACCGCTGTATCTTATCTTCTAGTAGGCGTATTTAGGATTTTTTTGGCTCATTTCAAGCGCGAAACTCTCCTCTTTCGACTGCTTTCATTCGGGTTTTTTCGGAGAGAAACGGTTCAGACGCTATATTTAAAATAGTGGAAGGGTATTTTTGATTTTTTAAAATTTCGAAGTTTTAAACCGCTGTATCTTATCTTCTAGTAGGCCTATTTAGGATATTTTTGGCTCATTTCAAGCGCGAAACTCTCCTCTTTCGACTCGTTTCATTCGAGTTTTTCGGAGAGAAACGGTTCAGACGCTATATTCAAAAGAGTGGAAGGGTATTTTTGATTTTTTAAAATTTTGTAGTATTTAAACCGCTGTATCTTATCTTCTAGTAGGCGTATTTAGGATTTTTTTGGCTCTTTACAAGCGCGAAACTCTCCTCTTTCGACTGGTTTCATTCGAGTTTTTCGGAGATAAACGGTTCAGACGCTATATTCAAAAGAGTGGAAGGGTATTTTTGATTTTTTAAAATTTTGTAGTATTTAAACCGCTGTATCTTATCTTCTAGTAGGCGTATTTAGGATTTTTTTGGCTCATTTCAAGCGCGAAACTCTCCTCTTTCGACTGATTTCATTCGGGTTTTTCGGAGATAAACGGTTCAGACGCTATATTCAAAATAGTGGAAGGGTATTTTTGATTTTTTAAAATTTCGTAGTTTTTAAACCGCTGTATCTTATCTTCTAGTAGGCGCATTTAGGATTTTTTTGGCTCATTTCAAGCGCGAAACTCTCCTCTTTCGACTCGTTTCATTCGGGTTTTTCGGAGATAACGGTTCAGACGCTATATTCAAAATAGTGGAAGGGTATTTTTGATTTTTTAAAATTTCGAAGTTTTAAACCGCTGTATCTTATCTTCTAGTAGGCGTATTTAGGATTTTTTTGGCTCATTTCAAGCGCGAAACTCTCCTCTTTCGACTCGTTTCATTCGGGTTTTTCGGAGATAAACGGTTCAGAC
>NW_028256712.1:0-19049 GCF_048593485.1 Apis florea
ATATACGGTTCAGACGCTATATTCAAAATAGTGGAAGGTTATTTTTGATTTTTTAAAATTTCGAAGTATTTAAACCGCTGTATCTTATCTTCTAGTAGGCGTATTTAGGATTTTTTTGGGTCATTTCAAGCGCGAAACTCTCCTCTTTCGACTCGTTTCATTCGAGTTTTTCGGAGATAAACGGTTCAGACGCTATATTCAAAATAGTGGAAGGGTATTTTTGATTTTTTAAAATTTTGTAGTTTTTAAACCGCTGTATCTTATCTTCTAGTAGGCGTATTTAGGAGTTTTTTGGCTCATTTCAAGCGCGAAACTCTCCTCTTTCGACTCGTTTCATTCGAATTTTTCGGAGAGAAACGGTTCAGACGCTATATTCAAAATAGTGGAAGGGTACTTTTGATTTTTTAAAATTTCGTATTATTTAAACCGCTGTATCTTATCTTCTAGTAGGCGTATTTAGGATTTTTTTGGCACATTTCAAGCGCGAAACTCTCCTCTTTCGACTCGTTTCATTCGAGTTTTTCGGAGATAAACGGTTCAGACGCTATATTCCAAATAGTGGAAGGGTATTTTTGATTTTTTAAAATTTCGATGTCTTTAAACCCCTGTATCTTATCTTCTAGTAGGCGTATTTAGGATTTTTTTGGGTCATTTCAAGCGCGAAGCTCTCCTCCTTCGACTCGTTTCATTCGAGTTTTTCGGAGATAAACGGTTCAGACGCTATATTCAAAATAGGGGAAGGGTATTTTTGATTTTTTAAAATTTCGTAGTTTTTAAACCGCTGTATCTTATCTTCTAGTAGGCGTATTTAGGATTTTTTTGGCTCATTTCGAGCGCGAAACTCTCCTCTTTCGACACGTTTCATTCGAATTTTTCGGAGAGAAACGGTTCAGACGCTATATTCAAAATAGTGGAAGGGTATTTTTGATTTTTTAAAATTTCGTAGTTTTTAAACCGCTGTATCTTATCTTCTAGTAGGCGTATTTAGGATTTTTTTGGCTCATTTCAAGCGCGAAACTCTCCTCTTTCGACTCGTTTCATTCGAGTTTTTCGGAGAGAAACGGTTCAGACGCTATATTCCAAATAGTGGAAGGGTATTTTTGATTTTTTAAAATTTCGATGTTTTTAAACCGCTGTATCTTATCTTCTTGTAGGCGTAATAAGGATTTTTTTGGCTCATTTCAAGCGCGACACTCTCCTCTTTCGACTCGTTTCATTCGAGTTTTTCGGAGAGAAACGGTTCAGACGCTATATTCAAAATAGTGGAAGGGTATTTTTGATTTTTGAAAATTTCGGAATTTTTAAACCGCTGTATCTTATCTTCTAGTGGGCGTATTTAGGATATTTTTGGCTCATTTCAAGCGCGAAACTCTTCCCTTTCGAATCATTTCATTCTGGTTTCTCGGAGAGAAACGGTTCAGACTCTATATTCAAATTAGTGGAAGGATATTTTTGATTTTTTAAAATTTCGAAGTTTTTAAACCGCTGTATCTTATCTTCTTGTAGGCGTATTTAGGATTTTTTGGGTCATTTCAAGCGCGAAACTCTCCTCTTTCGACTCGTTTCATTCGGGTTTTTCGGAGAGAAACAGTTCAGACGCTATATTCAAAATAGTGGAAGGATATTTTTGATTTTTTAAAATTTCGTAGTATTTCAACCGCTGTATCTTATCTTCTAGTAGGCGTATTTAGGATTTTTTTGGCTCATTTCAAGCGCGAAACTCTCCTCTTTCGACTCGTTTCATTCGAGTTTTTCGGAGAGAAACGGTTCAGACGCTATATTCAAAAGAGTGGAAGGGTATTTTTGATTTTTTAAAATTTTGTAGTTTTTAGACCGCTGTATCTTATCTTCTAGTAGGCGTATTTAGGATTTTTTTGGCTCTTTACAAGCGCGAAACTCTCCTCTTTCGACTGATTTCATTCGGGTTTTTCGGAGATAAACGGTTCAGACGCTATATTCAAAATAGTGGAAGGGTATTTTTGATTTTTTAAAATTTCGTAGTTTTTAAACCGCTGTATCTTATCTTCTAGTAGGCGTATTTAGGATTTTTTTGGCTCATTTCAAGCGCCAAACTCTCCTCTTTCGACTCCTTTCATTCGGGTTTTTTCGGAGAGAAACGGTTCAGACGCTATATTTAAAATAGTGGAAGGGTATTTTTGATTTTTTAAAATTTCGAAGTTTTAAACCGCTGTATCTTATCTTCTAGTAGGCCTATTTAGGATTTTTTTGGCTCATTTCAAGCGCGAAACTCTCCTCTTTCGACTCGTTTCATTCGAGTTTTTCGGAGATAAACGGTTCAGACGCTATATTCAAAAGAGTGGAAGGGTATTTTTGATTTTTTAAAATTTTGTAGTTTTTAAACCGCTGTATCTTATCTTCTAGTAGGCGTATTTAGGATTTTTTTGGCTCTTTACAAGCGCGAAGCTCTCCTCTTTCGACTCGTTTCATTCGAGTTTTTCGGAGAGAAACGGTTCAGACGCTATATTCAAAAGAGTGGAAGGGTATTTTTGATTTTTTAAAATTTTGTAGTTTTTAAACCGCTGTATCTTATCTTCTAGTAGGCGTATTTAGGATTTTTTTGGCTCTTTACAAGCGCGAAACTCTCCTCTTTCGACTGATTTCATTCGGGTTTTTCGGAGATAAACGGTTCAGACGCTATATTCAAAATAGTGGAAGGGTATTTTTGATTTTTTAAAATTTCGTAGTTTTTAAACCGCTGTATCTTATCTTCTAGTAGGCGTATTTAGGATTTTTTTGGCTCATTTCAAGCGCGAAACTCTCCTCTTTCGACTCCTTTCATTCGGGTTTTTTCGGAGAGAAACGGTTCAGACGCTATATTTAAAATAGTGGAAGGGTATTTTTGATTTTTTAAAATTTCGAAGTTTTAAACCGCTGTATCTTATCTTCTAGTAGGCGTATTTAGGATTTTTTTGGCTCATTTCAAGCGCGAAACTCTCCTCTTTCGACTCGTTTCATTCGAGTTTTTCGGAGATAAACGGTTCAGACGCTATATTCCAAATAGTGGTAGGGTATTTTTGATTTTTTAAAATTTCGATGTTTTTAAACCGCTGTATCTTACCTTCTAGTAGGCGTATTTAGGATTTTTTTGGCTCATTTCAAGCGCGAAGCTCTCCTCTTTCGACTCGTTTCATTCGAGTTTCTCGGAGAGACACTATATTCAGACACTATATTCAAAATAGTGGAAGGGTAATTTTGATTTTTGAAAATTTCGGAATTTTTAAACCGCTGTATCTTATCTTCTAGTGGGCGAATTTAGGATTTTTTTGGCTCATTTCAAGCGCGAAACTCTTCTCTTTCGAATCATTTCATTCTGGTTTCTCGGAGAGAAACGGTTCAGACGCTATATTCCAAATAGTGGAAGGGTATTTTTGATTTTTTAAAATTTCGAAGTATTTAAACCGCTGTATCTTATCTTCTAGTAGGCGTATTTAGGATTTTTTTGGCTCATTTCAAGCGCGAAGCTCTCCTCTTTCGACTCGTTTCATTCGAGTTTTTCGGAAAGAAACGGTTCAGACGCTATTTTCAAAATAGTGGAAGGGTAATTTTGATTTTTGAAAATTTCGGAATTTTTAAACCGCTGTATCTTATCTTCTAGTGGGCGAATTTAGGATTGTTTTGGCTCATTTCAAGCGCGAAACTCTCCTCTTTCGAATCATTTCATTCTGGTTTCTCGGAGAGAAACGGTTCAGACACTATATTCAAAATAGTGGAAGGGTAATTTTGATTTTTGAAAATTTCGGAATTTTTAAACCGCTGTATCTTATCTTCTAGTGGGCGAATTTAGGATTTTTTTGGCTCATTTCAAGCGCGAAACTCTTCTCTTTCGAATCATTTCATTCTGGTTTCTCGGAGAGAAACGGTTCAGACACTATATTCAAAATAGTGGAAGGATATTTTTGATTTTTTAAAATTTCGAAGTTTTTAAACCGCTGTATCTTATCTTCTTGTAGGCGTATTTAGGATTTTTTGGGTCATTTCAAGCGCGAAACTCTCCTCTTTCGACTCGTTTCATTCGGGTTTTTCGGAGAGAAACAGTTCAGACGCTATATTCAAAATAGTGGAAGGATATTTTTGATTTTTTAAAATTTCGTAGTATTTCAACCGCTGTATCTTATCTTCTAGTAGGCGTATTTAGGATTTTTTTGGCTCATTTCAAGCGCGAAACTCTCCTCTTTCGACTCGTTTCATTCGAGTTTTTCGGAGAGAAACGGTTCAAACGCTATATTCAAAAGAGTGGAAGGGTATTTTTGATTTTTTAAAATTTCGTAGTCTATAAACCGCTGTATCTTATCTTCTGGTAGGCGTATTTAGGATTTTTTTGGCTCTTTACAAGCGCGAAACTCTCGTCTTTCGACTGATGTCATTCGGGTTTTTCGGAGATAAACGGTTCAGACGCTATATTCAAAATAGTGGAAGGGTATTTTTGATTTTTTAAAATTTCGAAGTTTTTAAACCGCTGTATCTTATCTTCTATTAGGCGTATTTAGGATTTTTTTGGCTCATTTCAAGCGCGAAGCTCTCCTCTTTCGACTCGTTTCATTCGAGTTTTTCGGAGAGAAACGGTTCAGACGCTATGTTCAAAATAGTGGAAGGGTATTTTTGATTTTTGAAAATTTCGGAATTTTTAAACCGCTGTATCTTATCTTCTAGTGGGCGAATTTAGGATTTTTTTGGCTCATTTCAAGCGCGAAACTCTTCTCTTTCGAATCATTTCATTCTGGTTTCTCGGAGAGAAACGGTTCAGACACTACATTCAAAATAGTGGAAGGGTAATTTTGATTTTTGAAAATTTCGGAATTTTTAAATCGCTGTATCTTATCTTCTAGTGGGCGAATTTAGGATTTTTTTGGCTCATTTCAAGCGCGAAACTCTTCTCTTTCGAACCATTTCATTCTGGTTTCTCGGAGAGAAACGGTTCAGACACTATATTCAAAATAGTGGAAGGATATTTTTGATTTTTTAAAATTTCGAAGTTTTTAAACCGCTGTATCTTATCTTCTTGTAGGCGTATTTAGGATTTTTTGGGTCATTTCAAGCGCGAAACTCTCCTCTTTCGACTCGTTTCATTCGGGTTTCTCGGAGAGAAACAGTTCAGACGCTATATTCAAAATAGTGGAAGGGTATTTTTGATTTTTTAAAATTTCGGAATTTTTAAACCGCTGTATCTTATCTTCTAGTAGGCGTATTTAGGATTTTTTTGGCTCATTTCAAGCGCTAAACTCACCTCTTTCGACTCGTTTCATTCGAGTTTTTCGGAGATAAACGGTTCAGACGCTATATTCAAAATAGTTGAAGGGTATTTTTGATTTTTTAAAATTTCGTAGTTTTTTAACCGCTGTATCTTATCTTCTAGTAGGCGTATTTAGGATTTTTTTGGCTCATTTCAAGCGATAAACTCACCTCTTTCGAATCGTTTTATTCGAGTTTTTCGGAGATAAACGGTTCAGACGCTATATTCAAAACAGTGGAAGGGTATTTTTGATTTTTTAAAATTTCGAAGTATTTAAACCGCTGTATCTTATCTTCTAGTGGGCGTATTTAGGATTTTTTTCTCATTTGAAGCGCGAAACTCTCCTCTTTCGACTGATTTCATTGGGGTTTCTCGGAGATAAACGGTTCAGACGCTATATTCAAAATAGTGGAAGGTTATTTTTGATTTTTTAAAATTTCGAAGTTTTTAAACCGCTGTATCTTATCTTGTAGTAGGCGCATTTAGGATATTTTTGAGTCATTTCAAGCGCGAAACTCTTCTCTTTCGAATCATTTCATTCTGGTTTCTCAGAGAGAAACGGTTCAGACGCTATATTCAAAATAGTGTAAGGTTATTTTTGATTTTTTAAAATTTCGAAGTATTTAAACCGCTGTATCTTATATTCTAGTAGGGGTATTTAGGATTTTTTTGGCTCATTTCAAGCGCGAAACTCTCCTCTTTCGACTCGTTTCATTCGAGTTTTTCGGAGATAAACGGTTTCGACGCTATATTCAAAATAGGGGAATGGTATTTTTGATTTTTTAAAATTTCGTAGTTTTTAAACCGCTGTATCTTATCTTCTAGTTGGCGTATTTAGGATTTTTTTGGCTCATTTCAAGCGCGAAACTCCCCTCTTTCGAATCATATCATTCGGGTTTCTCAGAGAGAAACGGTTCAGACGCTATATTCAAAACAGTGGAAGGTTATTTTTGATTTTTTAAAATTTCGAAGTATTTAAATCGCTGTATCTTATCTTCTAGTGGGCGCATTTAGAATTTTTTTGGCTCATTTCAAGCGCGAAACTCTTCTCTTTGGACTCATTTCATTCGGGTTTTTCGGAGAGAAACGGTTCAGACGCTATATTCAAAATAGTGTAAGGGTATTTTTGATTTTTTAAAATTTCGTAGTATTTAAACCGCTGTATCTTATCTTCTAGTAGGCGTATTTAGGATTTTATTGGCTCATTTCAACCGCGAAGCTCTCCTCTTTCGAATGATTTCATTCGGGTTTTTCGGGGAGAAACGATTCAGACGGTATATTCAAAATAGTGGAAGGATATTTTTAATTTTTTAAAATTTCGGAATTTTTAAACTGTTGTATCTTATCTTCTAGTAGGCGCGTTTAGGATTTTTTTATCTCATTTCAAGCGCGAAACGCTCCTCTTTGGACTCATTTTATTCGAGTTTTTCGGAGATAAACGGTTCAGACGCTATATTCAAAATAGTGGAAGGTTATTTTTGATTTTTTAAAATTTCGAAGTTTTTAAACCGCTGTATCTTATCTTCTAGTAGGCGTATTTAGGATTTTTTTGGGTCATTTCAAGCGCGAAACTCTCCTCTTTCGACTCGTTTCATTCGAGTTTTTCGGAGATAAACGGTTCAGACGCTATATCCCAAATAGTGGAAGGGTATTTTTGATTTTTTAAAATTTTGTAGTTTTTAAACCGCTGTATCTTATCTTCTAGTAGGCGTATTTAGGATTTTTTTGGGTCATTTCAAGCGCGAAACTCTCCTCTTTCGACTCGTTTCATTCGAGTTTTTCGGAGATAAACGGTTCAGACGCTATATTCAAAATAGTGGAAGGGTATTTTTGATTTTTTAAAATTTTGTAGTTTTTAAACCGCTGTATCTTATCTTCTAGTAGGCGTATTTAGGATTTTTTTGGCTCATTTCAAGCGCGAAACTCTCCTCTTTCGACTCGTTTCATTCGAGTTTTTCGGAGAGAAACGGTTCAGACGCTATATTCAAAATAGTGGAAGGGTACTTTTGATTTTTTAAAATTTCGTATTATTTAAACCGCTGTATCTTATCTTCTAGTAGGCGTATTTAGGATTTTTTTGGCACATTTCAAGCGCGAAACTCTCCTCTTTCGACTCGTTTCATTCGAGTTTTTCGGAGATAAACGGTTCAGACGCTATATTCCAAATAGTGGAAGGGTATTTTTGATTTTTTAAAATTTCGATGTCTTTAAACCCCTGTATCTTATCTTCTAGTAGGCGTATTTAGGATTTTTTTGGGTCATTTCAAGCGCGAAGCTCTCCTCCTTCGACTCGTTTCATTCGAGTTTATCGGAGATAAACGGTTCAGACGCTATATTCAAAATAGGGGAAGGGTATTTTTGATTTTTTAAAATTTCGTAGTTTTTAAACCGCTGTATCTTATCTTCTAGTAGGCGTATTTAGGATTTTTTTGGCTCATTTCGAGCGCGAAACTCTCCTCTTTCGACACGTTTCATTCGAATTTTTCGGAGAGAAACGGTTCAGACGCTATATTCAAAATAGTGGAAGGGTATTTTTGATTTTTTAAAATTTCGTAGTTTTTAAACCGCTGTATCTTATCTTCTAGTAGGCGTATTTAGGATTTTTTTGGCTCATTTCAAGCGCGAAACTCTCCTCTTTCGACTCGTTTCATTCGAGTTTTTCGGAGAGAAACGGTTCAGACGCTATATTCCAAATAGTGGAAGGGTATTTTTGATTTTTTAAAATTTCGATGTTTTTAAACCGCTGTATCTTATCTTCTTGTAGGCGTAATAAGGATTTTTTTGGCTCATTTCAAGCGCGACACTCTCCTCTTTCGACTAGTTTCATTCGAGTTTTTCGGAGAGAAACGGTTCAGACACTATATTCAAAATAGTGGAAGGGTAATTTTGATTTTTGAAAATTTCGGAATTTTTAAACCGCTGTATCTTATCTTCTAGTGGGCGAATTTAGGATTTTTTTGGCTCATTTCAAGCGCGAAACTCTTCTCTTTCGAATCATTTCATTCTGGTTTCTCGGAGAGAAACGGTTCAGACACTATATTCAAAATAGTGGAAGGATATTTTTGATTTTTTAAAATTTCGAAGTCTTTAAACCGCTGTATCTTATCTTCTTGTAGGCGTATTTAGGATTTTTTGGGTCATTTCAAGCGCGAAACTCTCCTCTTTCGACTCGTTTCATTCGGGTTTTTCGGAGAGAAACAGTTCAGACGCTATATTCAAAATAGTGGAAGGATATTTTTGATTTTTTAAAATTTCGTAGTATTTCAACCGCTGTATCTTATCTTCTAGTAGGCGTATTTAGGATGTTTTTGGCTCATTTCAAGCGCGAAACTCTCCTCTTTCGACTCGTTTCATTCGAGTTTTTCGGAGAGAAACGGTTCAGACGCTATATTCAAAAGAGTGGAAGGGTATTTTTGATTTTTTAAAATTTCGTAGTCTATAAACCGCTGTATCTTATCTTCTGGTAGGCGTATTTAGGATTTTTTTGGCTCTTTACAAGCGCGATACTCTCCTCTTTCGACTGATGTCATTCGGGTTTTTCGGAGAGAAACGGTTCAGACGCTATATTCAAAATAGTGGATGGGTATTTTTGATTTTTGATAATTTCGGAATTTTTAAACCGCTGTATCTTATCTTCTAGTGGGCGTATTTAGGATTTTTTTGGCTCATTTCAAGCGCGAAACTCTTCTCTTTCGAAACATTTCATTCTGGTTTCTCGGAGAGAAACGGTTCAGACGCTATATTCCAAATAGTGGAAGGGTATTTTTGATTTTTTAAAATTTCGATGTTTTTAAACCGCTGTATCTTATCTTCTAGTAGGCGTATTTAGGATTTTTTTGGCTCTTTACAAGCGCGATACTCTCCTCTTTCGACTGATGTCATTCGGGTTTTTCGGAGATAAACGGTTCAGACGCTATATTCAAAATAGTGGAAGGGTATTTTTGATTTTTTAAAATTTCGTAGTTTTTAAACCGCTGTATCTTATCTTCTAGTAGGCGTATTTAGGATTTTTTTGGCTCATTTCAAGCGCGAAACTCTCCTCTTTCGACTCCTTTCATTCGGGTTTTTTCGGAGAGAAACGGTTCAGACGCTATATTTAAAATAGTGGAAGGGTATTTTTGATTTTTTAAAATTTCGAAGATTTAAACCGCTGTATCTTATCTTCTAGTAGGCGTATTTAGGTTTTTTTTGGCTCATTTCAAGCGCGAAACTCTCCTCTTTCGACTCGTTTCATTCGAGTTTTTCGGAGATAAACGGTTCAGACGCTATATTCCAAATAGTGGAAGGGTATTTTTGATTTTTTAAAATTTCGATGTTTTTAAACCGCTGTATCTTATCTTCTAGTAGGCGTATTTAGGATTTTTTTGGCTCATTTCAAGCGCGAAGCTCTCCTCTTTCGACTCGTTTCATTCGAGTTTTTCGGAGAGAAACGGTTCAGACGCTATATTCAAAATAGTGGAAGGGTATTTTTGATTTTTTAAAATTTTGTAGTTTTTAAACCGCTGTATCTTATCTTCTAGTAGGCGTAATAAGGATTTTTTTGGCTCATTTCAAGCGCGAAACTCTCCTCTTTCGAC
Source organism: Apis florea (assembly GCF_048593485.1). Classification (NCBI taxonomy): domain Eukaryota; kingdom Metazoa; phylum Arthropoda; class Insecta; order Hymenoptera; family Apidae; genus Apis; species Apis florea. The sequence continues at coordinate 9,829 of NW_028256712.1, forward strand.
TCGTTTCATTCGAGTTTTTCGGAGAGAAACGGTTCAGACGCTATATTCAAAATAGTGGATGGGTATTTTTGATTTTTGATAATTTCGGATTTTTTAAACCGCTGTATCTTATCTTCTGGTGGGCGTATTTAGGATTTTTTTGGCTCATTTCAAGCGCGAAACTCTTCTCTTTCGAAACATTTCATTCTGGTTTCTCGGAGAGAAACGGTTCAGACGCTATATTCCAAATAGTGGAAGGGTATTTTTGATTTTTTAAAATTTCGATGTCTTTAAACCGCTGTATCTTATCTTCTAGTAGGCGTATTTAGGATTTTTTTCGCTCATTTCAAGCGCGAAGCTCTCCTCTTTCGACTCGTTTCATTCGAGTTTTTCGGAGAGAAACGGTTCAGACGCTATCTTCAAAATAGTGGAAGGGTATTTTTGATTTTTTTAAAATTTCGTAGTTTTTAAACCGCTGTATCTTATCTTCTAGTAGGCGTATTTAGGATTTTTTTGGCTCATTTCAAGCGCGAAACTCTTCTCTTTCGAAACATTTCATTCTGGTTTCTCGGAGAGAAACGGTTCAGACGCTATATTCCAAATAGTGGAAGGGTATTTTTGATTTTTTAAAATTTCGAAGTTTTTAAACCGCTGTATCTTATCTTCTAGTAGGCGTATTTAGGATTTTTTTGGCTCATTTCAAGCGCGAAGCTCTCCTCTTTCGACTCGTTTCATTCGAGTTTTTCGGAGAGAAACGGTTCAGACGCTATATTCAAAATAGTGGAAGGGTATTTTTGATTTTTTAAAATTTTGTAGTTTTTAAACCGCTGTATCTTATCTTCTAGTAGGCGCAATTAGGATTTTTTTGGCTCATTTCAAGCGCGAAACTCTCCTCTTTCGACTCGTTTCATTCGAGTTTTTCGGAGAGAAACGGTTCAGACGCTATATTCAAAAGAGTGGAAGGGTATTTTTGATTTTTTAAAATTTCGTAGTTTTTAAACCGCTGTATCTTATCTTCTAGTAGGCGTATTTAGGATTTTTTTGGCTCATTTCAAGCGCGAAACTCTCCTCTTTCGACTGATTTCATTCGGGTTTTTCGGAGAGAAACGGTTCAGACGCTATATTCAAAATAGTGGAAGGGTATTTTTGATTTTTTAAAATTTCGTAGTTTTTAAACCGCTGTATCTTATCTTCTAGTAGGCGTATTTAGGATTTTTTTGGCTCATTTCAAGCGCGAAGCTCTCCTCTTTCGACTCGTTTCATTCTGGTTTCTCGGAGAGAAACGGTTCAAACGCTATATTGAAAATAGTGGAAGGGTATTTTTGATTTTTTAAAATTTCGAAGTTTTTAAACCGCTGTATCTTATCTTCTAGTAGGCGTATTTAGGATTTCTTTGGCTCATTTCAAGCGCGAAGCTCTCCTCTTTCGACTCGTTTCATTCGAGTTTTTCGGAGAGAAACGGTTCAGACGCTATATTCAAAATAGTGGAAGGGTATTTTTGATTTTTTAAAATTTTGTAGTTTTTAAACCGCTGTATCTTATCTTCTAGTAGGCGTAATTAGGATTTTTTTGGCTCATTTCAAGCGCGAAACTCTCCTCTTTCGACTCGTTTCATTCGAGTTTTTCGGAGAGAAACGGTTCAGACGCTATATTCAAAATAGTGGATGGGTATTTTTGATTTTTTAAAATTTCGGAATTTTTAAACCGCTGTATCTTATCTTCTAGTGGGCGTATTTAGGATTTTTTTGGCTCATTTCAAGCGCGAAACTCTTCTCTTTCGAAACCTTTCATTCTGGTTTCTCGGAGAGAAACGGTTCAGACGCTATATTCAAAATAGTGGAAGGGTATTTTTGATTTTTTAAAATTTCGATGTTTTTAAACCGCTGTATCTTATCTTCTAGTAGGCGTATTTAGGATTTTTTGGCTCATTTCAAGCGCGAAACTCTCCTCTTTCGACTCGTTTCATTCGAGTTTTTCGGAGAGAAACGGTTGAGACGCTATATTCAAAATAGTGGAAGGGTATTTTTGATTTTTTAAAATTTCGTAGTTTTTAAACCGCTGTATCTTATCTTCTAGTAGGCGTATTTAGGATTTTTTTGGCTCATTTCAAGCGCGAAACTCTCCTCTTTCGACTCGTTTCATTCGAGTTTCTCGGAGAGAAACGGTTCAGACGCTATATTCAAAAGAGTGGAATGGTATTTTTGATTTTTTAAAATTTCGTAGTTTTTAAACCGCTGTATCTTATCTTCTAGTAGGCGTATTTAGGATTTTTTTGGCTCATTTCAAGCGCGAAACTCTCCTCTTTCGACTGATTTCATTCGGGTTTTTCGGAGATAAACGGTTCAGACGCTATATTCAAAATAGTGGAAGGGTATTTTTGATTTTTTAAAATTTCGTAGTTTTTAAACCGCTGTATCTTATCTTCTAGTAGGCGTATTTAGGATTTTTTTGGCTCATTTCAAGCGCGAAACTCTCCTCTTTCGACTCCTTTCATTCGGGTTTTTTCGGAGAGAAACGGTTCAGACGCTATATTGAAAATAGTGGAAGGGTATTTTTGATTTTTTAAAATTTCGAAGTTTTAAACCGCTGTATCTTATCTTCTAGTAGGCGTATTTAGGATTTTTTTGGCTCATTTCAAGCGCGAAACTCTTCTCTTTCGAATCATTTCATTCTGGTTTCTCGGAGAGAAACGGTTCAAACGCTATATTCCAAATAGTGGAAGGGTATTTTTGATTTTTTAAAATTTCGAAGTTTTTAAACCGCTATATCTTATCTTCTAGTAGGCGTATTTAGGATTTCTTTGGCTCATTTCAAGCGCGAAGCTCTCCTCTTTCGACTCTTTTCATTCGAGTTTATCGGAAAGAAACGGTTCAGACGCTATGTTCAAAATAGTGGAAGGGTAATTTTGATTTTTGAAAATTTCGGAATTTTTAAACCGCTGTATCTTATCTTCTAGTGGGCGAATTTAGGATTTTTTTGGCTCATTTCAAGCGCGAAACTCTTCTCTTTCGAATCATTTCATTCTGGTTTCTCGGAGAGAAACGGTTCAGACACTATATTCAAAATAGTGGAAGGATATTTTTGATTTTTTAAAATTTCGAAGTTTTTAAACCGCTGTATCTTATCTTCTTGTAGGCGTATTTAGGATTTTTTGGGTCATTTCAAGCGCGAAGCTCTCCTCTTTCGACTCGTTTCATTCGAGTTTTTCGGAGAGAAACGGTTCAGACGCTATATTCAAAACAGTGGAAGGGTATTTTTGATTTTTTAAAATTTTGTAGTCTTTAAACCGCTGTATCTTATCTTCTAGTAGGCGTAATTAGGATTTTTTTGGCTCATTTCAAGCGCGAAACTCTCCTCTTTCGACTGATTTCATTCGGGTTTTTCGGAGATAAACGGTTCAGACGCTATATTCAAAATAGTGGAAGGGTATTTTTGATTTTTTAAAATTTCGTAGTTTTTAAACCGCTGTATCTTATCTTCTAGTAGGCGTATTTAGGATTTTTTTGGCTCATTTCAAGCGCGAAACTCTTCTCCTTCGAATCATTTCATTCTGGTTTCTCGGAGAGAAACGGTTCAGACGCTATATTCCAAATAGTGGAAGGGTATTTTTGATTTTTTAAAATTTCGAAGTTTTTAAACCGCTGTATCTTATCTTCTAGTAGGCGTATTTAGGATTTTTTTGGCTCATTTCAAGCGCGAAGCTCTCCTCTTTCGACTCGTTTCATTCTGGTTTCTCGGAGAGAAACGGTTCAGACACTATATTCAAAATAGTGGAAGGATATTTTTGATTTTTTAAAATTTCGAAGTTTTTAAACCGCTGTATCTTATCTTCTTGTAGGCGTATTTAGGATTTTTTGGGTCATTTCAAGCGCGAAACTCTCCTCTTTCGACTCGTTTCATTCGGGTTTTTCGGAGAGAAACAGTTCAGACGCTATATTCAAAATAGTGGAAGGATATTTTTAAAATTTCGTAGTATTTCAACCGCTGTATCTTATCTTCTAGTCGGCGTATTTAGGATTTTTTTGGCTCATTTCAAGCGCGAAACTCTCCTCTTTCGACTCGTTTCATTCGAGTTTTTCGGAGAGAAACGGTTCAGACGCTTTATTCAAAAGAGTGGAAGGGTATTTTTGATTTTTTAAAATTTCGTAGTCTATAAACCGCTGTATCTTATCTTCTAGTATGCGTATTTAGGATTTTTTTGGCTCATTTCAAGCGCGAAACTCTCCTCTTTCGACTCCTTTCATTCGGGTTTTTTCGGAGAGAAACGGTTCAGACGCAATATTTAAAATAGTGGAAGGGTATTTTTGATTTTTTAAAATTTCGAAGTTTTAAACCGCTGTATCTTATCTTCTAGTAGGCGTATTTAGGATTTTTTTGGCTCATTTCAAGCGCGAAACTCTCCTCTTTCGACTCGTTTCATTCGAGTTTTTCGGAGATAAACGGTTCAGACGCTATATTCCAAATAGTGGAAGGGTATTTTTGATTTTTTAAAATTTCGATGTCTTTAAACCGCTGTATCTTATCTTCTAGTAGGCGTATTTAGGATTTTTTTGGCTCATTTCAAGCGCGAAGCTCTCCTCTTTCGACTCGTTTCATTCGAGTTTTTCGGAGAGAAACGGATCAGACGCTATATTCAAAATAGTGGAAGGGTATTTTTGATTTTTTAAAATTTCGAAGTTTTAAACCGCTGTATCTTATCTTCTTGTAGGCGTATTTAGGATTTTTTGGGTCATTTCAAGCGCGAAGCTCTCCTCTTTCGACTCGTTTCATTCGAGTTTTTCGGAGAGAAACGGTTCAGACGCTATATTCAAAACAGTGGAAGGGTATTTTTGATTTTTTAAAATTTTGTAGTTTTTAAACCGCTGTATCTTATCTTCTAGTAGGCGTAATTAGGATTTTTTTGGCTCATTTCAAGCGCGAAACTCTCCTCTTTCGACTGATTTCATTCGGGTTTTTCGGAGATAAACGGTTCAGACGCTATATTCAAAATAGTGGAAGGGTATTTTTGATTTTTTAAAATTTCGTAGTTTTTAAACCGCTGTATCTTATCTTCTAGTAGGCGTATTTAGGATTTTTTTGGCTCATTTCAAGCGCGAAACTCTTCTCCTTCGAATCATTTCATTCTGGTTTCTCGGAGAGAAACGGTTCAGACGCTATATTCCAAATAGTGGAAGGGTATTTTTGATTTTTTAAAATTTCGAAGTTTTTAAACCGCTGTATCTTATCTTCTAGTAGGCGTATTTAGGATTTTTTTGGCTCATTTCAAGCGCGAAGCTCTCCTCTTTCGACTCGTTTCATTCTGGTTTCTCGGAGAGAAACGGTTCAGACACTATATTCAAAATAGTGGAAGGATATTTTTGATTTTTTAAAATTTCGAAGTTTTTAAACCGCTGTATCTTATCTTCTTGTAGGCGTATTTAGGATTTTTTGGGTCATTTCAAGCGCGAAACTCTCCTCTTTCGACTCGTTTCATTCGGGTTTTTCGGAGAGAAACAGTTCAGACGCTATATTCAAAATAGTGGAAGGATATTTTTAAAATTTCGTAGTATTTCAACCGCTGTATCTTATCTTCTAGTCGGCGTATTTAGGATTTTTTTGGCTCATTTCAAGCGCGAAACTCTCCTCTTTCGACTCGTTTCATTCGAGTTTTTCGGAGAGAAACGGTTCAGACGCTTTATTCAAAAGAGTGGAAGGGTATTTTTGATTTTTTAAAATTTCGTAGTCTATAAACCGCTGTATCTTATCTTCTAGTATGCGTATTTAGGATTTTTTTGGCTCATTTCAAGCGCGAAACTCTCCTCTTTCGACTCCTTTCATTCGGGTTTTTTCGGAGAGAAACGGTTCAGACGCAATATTTAAAATAGTGGAAGGGTATTTTTGATTTTTTAAAATTTCGAAGTTTTAAACCGCTGTATCTTATCTTCTAGTAGGCGTATTTAGGATTTTTTTGGCTCATTTCAAGCGCGAAACTCTCCTCTTTCGACTCGTTTCATTCGAGTTTTTCGGAGATAAGCGGTTCAGACGCTATATTCCAAATAGTGGAAGGGTATTTTTGATTTTTTAAAATTTCGATGTCTTTAAACCGCTGTATCTTATCTTCTAGTAGGCGTATTTAGGATTTTTTTGGCTCATTTCAAGCGCGAAGCTCTCCTCTTTCGACTCGTTTCATTCGAGTTTTTCGGAGAGAAACGGTTCAGACGCTATATTCAAAATAGTGGAAGGGTATTTTTGATTTTTTAAAATTTTGTAGTTTTTAAACCGTTGTATCTTATCTTCTAGCAGGCGTAATTAGGATTTTTTTGGCTCATTTCAAGCGCGAAACTCTCCTCTTTCGAATCATTTCATTCTGGTTTCTCGGAGAGAAACGGTTCAGACGCTATATTCCAAATAGTGGAAGGGTATTTTCGATTTTTTAAAATTTCGAAGTTTTTAAACCGCTGTATCTTATCTTCTAGTAGGCGTATTTAGGATTTTTTTGGCTCATTTCAAGCGCGAAGCTCTCCTCTTTCGACTCGTTTCATTCGAGTTTTTCGGAAAGAAACGGTTCAGACGCTATGTTCAAAATAGTGGAAGGGTAATTTTGATTTTTGAAAATTTCGGAATTTTTAAACCGCTGTATCTTATCTTCTAGTGGGCGAATTTAGGATTTTTTTGGCTCATTTCAAGCGCGAAACTCTCCTCTTTCGACTCCTTTCATTCGGGTTTTTTCGGAGAGAAACGGTTCAGACGCAATATTTAAAATAGTGGAAGGGTATTTTTGATTTTTTAAAATTTCGAAGTTTTAAACCGCTGTATCTTATCTTCTAGTAGGCGTATTTAGGATTTTTTTGGCTCATTTCAAGCGCGAAGCTCTCCTCTTTCGACTCGTTTCATTCTGGTTTCTCGGAGAGAAACGGTTCAGACACTATATTCAAAATAGTGGAAGGATATTTTTGATTTTTTAAAATTTCGAAGTTTTTAAACCGCTGTATCTTATCTTCTTGTAGGCGTATTTAGGATTTTTTGGGTCATTTCAAGCGCGAAACTCTCCTCTTTCGACTCGTTTCATTCGGGTTTTTCGGAGAGAAACAGTTCAGACGCTATATTCAAAATAGTGGAAGGATATTTTTAAAATTTCGTAGTATTTCAACCGCTGTATCTTATCTTCTAGTCGGCGTATTTAGGATTTTTTTGGCTCATTTCAAGCGCGAAACTCTCCTCTTTCGACTCGTTTCATTCGAGTTTTTCGGAGAGAAACGGTTCAGACGCTTTATTCAAAAGAGTGGAAGGGTATTTTTGATTTTTTAAAATTTCGTAGTCTATAAACCGCTGTATCTTATCTTCTAGTAGGCGTATTTAGGATTTTTTTGGCTCATTTCAAGCGCGAAACTCTCCTCTTTCGACTCCTTTCATTCGGGTTTTTTCGGAGAGAAACGGTTCAGACGCTATATTTAAAATAGTGGAAGGGTATTTTTGATTTTTTAAAATTTCGAAGTTTTAAACCGCTGTATCTTATCTTCTAGTAGGCGTATTTAGGATTTTTTTGGCTCATTTCAAGCGCGAAACTCTCCTCTTTCGACTCGTTTCATTCGAGTTTTTCGGAGATAAACGGTTCAGACGCTATATTCCAAATAGTGGAAGGGTATTTTTGATTTTTTAAAATTTCGAAGTCTTTAAACCGCTGTATCTTATCTTCTAGTAGGCGTATTTAGGATTTTTTTGGCTCATTTCAAGCGCGAAGCTCTCCTCTTTCAACTCGTTTCATTCGAGTTTTTCGGAGAGAAACGGTTCAGACGCTATATTCAAAATAGTGGAAGGGTATATTTGATTTTTTAAAATTTCGTAGTTTTTAAACCGCTGTATCTTATCTTCTAGCAGGCGTAATTAGGATTTTTTTGGCTCATTTCAAGCGCGAAACTCTCCTCTTTCGAATCATTTCATTCTGGTTTCTCGGAGAGAAACGGTTCAGACGCTATATTCCAAATAGTGGAAGGGTATTTTCGATTTTTTAAAATTTCGAAGTTTTTAAACCGCTGTATCTTATCTTCTAGTAGGCGTATTTAGGATTTTTTTGGCTCATTTCAAGCGCGAAGCTCTCCTCTTTCGACTCGTTTCATTCGAGTTTTTCGGAAAGAAACGGTTCAGACGCTATGTTCAAAATAGTGGAAGGGTAATTTTGATTTTTGAAAATTTCGGAATTTTTAAACCGCTGTATCTTATCTTCTAGTGGGCGAATTTAGGATTTTTTTGGCTCATTTCAAGCGCGAAACTCTCCTCTTTCGACTCCTTTCATTCGGGTTTTTTCGGAGAGAAACGGTTCAGACGCAATATTTAAAATAGTGGAAGGGTATTTTTGATTTTTTAAAATTTCGAAGTTTTAAACCGCTGTATCTTATCTTCTTGTAGGCGTATTTAGGATTTTTTGGGTCATTTCAAGCGCGAAGCTCTCCTCTTTCGACTCGTTTCATTCGAGTTTTTCGGAGAGAAACGGTTCAGACGCTATATTCAAAACAGTGGAAGGGTATTTTTGATTTTTTAAAATTTTGTAGTTTTTAAACCGCTGTATCTTATCTTCTAGTAGGCGTAATTAGGATTTTTTTGGCTCATTTCAAGCGCGAAACTCTCCTCTTTCGATTGATTTCATTCGGGTTTTTCGGAGATAAACGGTTCAGACGCTATATTCAAAATAGTGGAAGGGTATTTTTGATTTTTTAAAATTTCGTAGTTTTTAAACCGCTGTATCTTATCTTCTAGTAGGCGTATTTAGGATTTTTTTGGCTCATTTCAAGCGCGAAACTCTTCTCCTTCGAATCATTTCATTCTGGTTTCTCGGAGAGAAACGGTTCAGACGCTATATTCCAAATAGTGGAAGGGTATTTTTGATTTTTTAAAATTTCGAAGTTTTTAAACCGCTGTATCTTATCTTCTAGTAGGCGTATTTAGGATTTTTTTGGCTCATTTCAAGCGCGAAGCTCTCCTCTTTCGACTCGTTTCATTCTGGTTTCTCGGAGAGAAACGGTTCAGACACTATATTCAAAATAGTGGAAGGATATTTTTGATTTTTTAAAATTTCGAAGTTTTTAAACCGCTGTATCTTATCTTCTTGTAGGCGTATTTAGGATTTTTTGGGTCATTTCAAGCGCGAAACTCTCCTCTTTCGACTCGTTTCATTCGGGTTTTTCGGAGAGAAACAGTTCAGACGCTATATTCAAAATAGTGGAAGGATATTTTTAAAATTTCGTAGTATTTCAACCGCTGTATCT